>NC_085845.1:143779529-144083974 GCF_035594765.1 Anolis carolinensis
GGAGACATTGACAAACTTTGTATTTATAGGTGCAAAGATGTACTTTGGCCACATAATGAGAAGACAGGAAAGTTTGGAGAAGTCAGTGATGCTGGGGGGAAAGGAAAAAGGAAGAGGGGCTGACCAAGGGCAAGATGAAAGGATGGTATTGACCTTGAAGGAGCTGGGGGTGGCCACAGCCAACAGGGAACTCTGGTGTGGACTGGTCCATGAGGTCATGAAGAGTCGGAAGTGATTAAACAAATAAACTTCACCACCAAATTACCTCATTATGATTGTGTATGCAAACACAGGTATTCTAAAATCCAATAAAATCCCAAACACTTCTGGTTTACAGCATTTCAGATAAAGGATACTCAGCCTGAATAAAATAAATTTCTTACCCAATTTCAGGCTCTGCTGTAATATCTTGTACATAAAGCAAGGATCCATGATGTGTCTACCTGCTAACAAGGGCTATATTAACTACAGGGATTTTTTATCATATGTTCCTGAAGAAGAAAACTACTGACCCCATGCAAAATGCCAAAATGCAGACGCAATGTACTTTTTAAAAGTGTAGTGTGATGTGGCACAGAGGTTTCTTCTTCAAAGAAACAAAGCCCAGTACTAACTCTATGAATCCCAGCAGAACTCTCTTTTCAGCTTTGTGTACTCTATTTTTCTGTACTAATTTTAAAGCAGACAGGATGTTGAAGTGTAGGCTTTTGTTGCTGTTATTGTTAAAGACATGATAGAAAAACATTATTATCTTACAATATGTTGTGGTAGACTTTGCCCTGCATGGTGCCTTAGAATTCATGTGAGTCATTTTGCAAGAAAGGTTCGCACAAACAGAGAGAGAGAAAGGGAAAAAGAGAGAGTCATGGAGAAAAACATCCATTGTACATGTGTAAGCTGAAGCACTGGCAATTGGGAACCTCAGGTGTATTGGAAGGGAGTGTGCAGGTCTGACAACTCTTTAAAAAGAACTGCAAGAACAACCTGATCATGAGACTCAATGTAATTCTAGAACACAGAAACAGGATCTGATTAGTTTCTGCAGCAATGGAATCAAAGCAAAAAAAAAAAACAACTTTAGCTGCCGTTGTTATTGTTATGTAACTATGTATTTTATTCAAACATGCTGAAGAGATAAGTTTGAATAAGGAATCTGTTTTTAATCTTCTGTTCACACTATAGATAAAATGATGCAACTGTAAGGATGCAAACCTGGAGGATTCCCCTATATGGGCAAATGTGGAAATGTGACTTTCCAAGTTCTGCAAAATTCCACCATTACTTTTCAAAGTTCTGGCCTGATTATTAAAGCTCTGACACACAATAGTATTTTAATATTCCCTCTCTGTCAGCATATCTACTAGAAGAAGGCCCGCCATGTATTCATTTTGTTAGATTCTATTCCCGATTTCTTTTGTTTATCCTTCTTACTAGTTCCTTTTGTAATTCTAGCCTTTCTTTTCACTAATGTTTGTTATTGTGAATTCCTGGTATAGGCATGGTAGGAAAATATTGCTCTCTAGTTAGTGCAAGATTTTTCTGGATACCTGATTTCTCAATGCATCTACATCCTTTCCAACTATCCTTCTCTCACTCATTTGAACTATCCCCCCTTCCTCTCTCTTCTATAATTGCTATTGTTATTATTAAGAACTTTGCAGTCTCTATCCATCTGAGCCTGTTTAAACATAGGCACACACAAACCCCTTCTCTAGCATGATTACAAGTGCTAGTTTCACCAAAGTAAGGGGGCCATTGATTTGCAGAGTCCACTTATATGGGGATAGGAGTACAGTGATGCACCAGAAGAAAGTATATAAGGTGATAAGCTCTGCTTCTTGCTCAAGCAAAGCAAAGTATGGGAATAGGAGTACAGTGATGTACCAAAGGAAGATATGTAATTTATTTATTTACCATATTTATATCCTGCATTTCTCTACCCCGAGGGGGATTCAAGGTGGCTTACAAACAGCACTTATACAATATATACGATGATAAGCTCTGCTTCTTGCTCAAGAAAAGCTTCTGTTTATTTCTATTTCTTCATGTAATGCTAATTTGTCTGAACATTTTTAAAATACCATACTTATGTTTTCTTAACTTTAGATAAGAGCAGTTTGTGTGAGAGAGCTATATGACCTAAATAAGAATGCTCCATTTCACTGGCTCTATTAGATAATAATAATAATAATAATAATAATAATAATAATAATAATAATACTTTATTTATACCCCGCCACCATCTCCCCAAAGGGACTCGGGGCGGCTTACATGGGGCCCTGCCCAGGACAATACAATATAACACATTGTATTAGATGGGCACATCATTAGAAAACATCAGCCACTAAAAGTTCATGTGGGATCTGCTCCAGGGTGCAAAAGACTTAACATTCTTACTATGTTCTGAAGAGATAAGTGGTGTGCTAGGTAAATCTCTCTCTTCCCCATTTATTTTTTAATTTGTGTTTTTATCAAAATAAAAACAAAGACTAAAAGGGAAGAAGAGAGTCAATAATGCTATCTGCTTCAGAATTAAAAGATTTCTCAATTAATGCAATAAAGGAGTATAACTTAAAATGTGCAAATTCTTCACTAATTCTGTTTTTAATTTTAGGGTCCTTATATACCGGGTCCTTGTAATGGCACTACATGCAGTCATGCCGGCCACATGACCTTGGAAAAGTCTACGTACAACGCTGGCATTTTGGCTTAGAAATTGAGATGAGCACCAACCCTCCAGAGTCGGACACGACTAGACTTAATGTCAGGGGGAAACCTGTACCTTATATGTAGGCACATAAATCCAATTTGAAGTCAACTCGAGGTTGTCATGTCTACAAAACATATACCCCCAGTATGCCCTGCAACATGCATCTATTGGAAATAGCGTATTAAAAAACTCACCTGAAATTCTGGAACAGTGATTTAGTTCACCCCCACGTTGTCTCTGCCCTTCCTTTGTTAATATGTATGATCATTACTGATACTATAGCTTGGAAAATTCCTTTTTTTGGATTATAACACTCCAAATCCAGCAGCCAGCATGTCCATTGGGAATTATAGCCCAAAAGAATATTTTTTCTATCTTTGAGGGGGAGAGAGAAAGAATATATTCACAATAATAACATGATGCAGTAGAATAAAACCTTTATATTATTAGAAAATGACAACTTCCATCATCCCCAGTCAGCAATGGGGATGGTGGAAGGTGTGGTCAAATAAATCTACACAGTATATATTTCACTAACCTAGCATAGTGCCAGATGAAATTTATTTATTTATTTATTTTTCTTCTCTATTACAAATAATATATTCCTGCTAGGGCCGTTTAGATTTGTATCAGCTAGAGATATTCTGATTTATTATTATTATTATTATTATTTTTTAAAAAATCTGCTTTGGATAAAGCATTTTGACTTGAATAAACTATTCGGCTGATATTAAACCAACTCCCTGAAACAGATTATGGGTTTTGATATTTATGAGTTAGTAATTTATTTTCTAATGGGAACAAACAGTGAATCATCCTTGGATTTGAATGTACAAGCAGATGGAATATACCCAGAGTAATTTCTGAATATACTAAATGGGTCAACAAGAGGTTTTTTTTACTTCACATGGTTTATCTTAGCTTTTGTTTTGCTAAGTATTACCAAGTGTTATATATTCTTCTGAAAAAGAAATAGGCTGCCCTGAAAGCTAGTAAGAGATGGAGTGCTCTGTTTTATCAAAAAGGGAAAATGTATATATAGTAGGTGGAATGGGGAGAACCAGAGGGATATTTTAGGTAATGTAGTAGAGAAGAAAGTGTTTTTCAGTGCTTCCACTCCACTTTCGGTGGAATGTGGATGGGGCCTGGCAGGCCTCATCCTTGCCACATATAAAAGTGGAAAAATGGGGTGAAAATGCCCCATGCAAAAGGTTCATAGACAAAAAGAGGCATTTTCATGGCATGGAGGTCCTGGATATAGTTTGAGAAACACTATGGGTCCCAAAACTGCATGAAAAATTGGAGGTTAGGGGGTCTTGGGTGACTAGTAAAGGACCTTAGGAGTGACAATTGGGTTCAAGAGACATTTCAACTCCATGAACCACACTGTTCTCACCTTGTATTCCTGTTAACCCAAAAGCATTATAAATCTATTGTGTACTACGCCAGGTCTATATTCATTTTGCTAACAGTTTTATAGATGATGATAGACTAGTACAGATGAATAACTGCTATGGAGAGAGAGAAGCACTAATGAAAACCAAAAGCTGTACAAAGTTTTCAGTTTCTGACATATTTTGAAACACTCTATCAAAGGAAATCTCTTCAAACCCTCCTGGGAAGGAAAGTGCTTGGGATCACAAGTAGGGTTTCCCCACCCACTATGAAAAGTACATTCTCAAGTAACAGAGCATCTCAAAACATTTCAGGAACCTAATCATTTCCACAACTGTCTTTTTTCATTTGTGGTACCGTATGAGTACTAGCAGAGAAAGATAAGTCAAAGACAAAATAACTATTCTACACTAATCAAATCAGGGAGCTGTAATTGTTAGAGACAGGTGAAAGCCCTCAAGCCAAAGCCTGGGTTGAAGGGAAAGTTACAGTCTTTTTAAATCATGCTTTTCTGCTCGGAGACTGAGGCGTAACAGTATTAGTATATCCTGTCCGGTATTGCTTCAGACCAAATTATGTATTAAGATATTTCTGGGGCTCTGTTGTGGGTACTCCATCTTAAACAATGAAATACACCAGACAAAGCTGTTTCTATGGCAGCACCCAGACTTGGAGACATATCATCCTCAGTTATGTTTGACAAAGGAGCCTCCGGTGGCCTAGGGGATAAAAGCCTTGTGACTTGAAGGTTGGGTTGCTGACCTGAAGGCTGCCAGGTTCGATTCCCACCCGGGGAGAGCGTGGATGAGCTCCCTCTATCAGCTCCAGCTCCATGCGGGGACATAAGAGAAGCCTCCCACAAGGATGGTAAAACATCAAAACATCCAGGTGTCCCCTGGGCAACGTCCTTGCAGACGGCCAATTCTCTCACTCCAGAAGCAACTCCGGTTGCTCCTGACACGAAAAAAAAATGTTTGACAAACACAGTGGTTCAGTGAGCTAGCTTTAGCTCTGGACTAGATCTTCACATGGTGGCCACTTTGCTTTACGTATTATATAGTAATTCAGAATTGCTGTATTTGGGATTCTGCTAAATGGGGTCCTGAACATCTTTCCCAAGATCCTGTTGTGATAGGACCACTGTTCAAGCATATTCTGTTCAATCCATTCTTCCGAATCTTGAATTCAAATAAAATTGAGTTATTTCAGGTCAGATAGGATCGGATTGACCTAATTTGGCAACAAATAGTCCAAATTGATTTGGGGAGATTCAAAGATAGAGTGGGCAAAGCCAGACAGTATATCAAACATGATCATAGAAGAAAAATTTCAAGATGATGTGATGATCAATATCATCACACCATCTTGAAATTTTCTTTCTATGATAATGTCTGGAACACTGGCTTTGCCAGAGGAGAAGATGGGTATTTGCTGTATAACAGTTGTACAATGCAATTTGTACATAGTAAGAATCTTTCCATCTCACCACACGGGGCAAAATTCTCCTTTACAGCACTTTGGGGATGGGGCCAGCTGAGGACTATCACATAATGGTCAGCTGGCCCCAGAGGTGGTCCTAGGTTTTTTTGCTATGTAAGCAAACCTAGGGCCGTGCTCCCCCCCCCCGAAATTACGCCCCCCCCCAACATACCAGCGGCAGCACACTCTCCAGCCACGGAACTACAAAGGCCTCCAGGAAGGCCTCGCTTTCTCGCAAGATTTCACAAAATCCCACAGAAATTTCACGAAATCTCACGAGAAGAGTGAGGACTTCCTCGTCCTGGTGGTCGCTGCTGCTGCCGCTGCCTAGAGAGTGTCCCCCAAGGGCTGCACCCCAAGCAGCTGCTTCAACAGCCTCCATGATGAACCGGCCCTGGCTGGCCCTGCCCCATTGATGCTCGAAGTGCCAAGAAAGCATTGCAAGATGTTTCCTCAGCCACAACACTTGGGTAAGTGTTTTTTGAGTAGCTTCGACAAAGCTACCCACATTTTTTTACCTATTTTCCCCATCCGATGGGGGAAAGGACAATGTGCATTGCCACTCTTTCCCCATCTGATGGGAACAGGGACAGGGCACCAACACACCTTGTCCCATTCCCCCAATGTGATGGGGGAAGGAGGGTGGGTGTGCGGGGTGCTGCAAGGTGCCCCTTGTGACCGCCAGCAAAATGGCACGGGAGGGGGGGACATGTGAAGAGGTCCTTAACAGAACGTTCTAATCACAATATTCATGTGGAGGAATTACATGATGTAATGCAATAGGCCTACCTATTATGCTATCTCATTGAACATGGGTTCATTTATACACAAAGTGCTTTGAATGCCATAGAATCACTCTGGAAGAATTAGAAAATGTCTAGAGAAATATTCTTTCTAGGTTTCCAATGCAATTCTATAGTCAGCTTCTGCTGAAAAACACTTATCTAGTCATTTTCAGAGTTCTCCAGAGTGATTCTATGACACGCTTTTGGCTAGAAGCCCAAACAATGGCTTATTTAGTGTAGGAAAAAACAGGGTTCCAGATTACATGACAATTGTGTATTACATGAAGGATCTTGGTATGGATCCCTTATGTAATATTTGAGGGATCCATTCCAGTCAATTTATCACCTTCATTTCTTCTGGACAGTCAATGTTTTAATGGATTTTAACTGTGAAATATTTAAATACTGTTTATATTTAATTCTGTTTTAATGTTTACTTATTTGTATATTTTAAATTGTATGCTAATAATTTTATTTTAAGTCACTTTAAGTCTCATTTGAGAGAGATAAAGCGGTGTATAAATAAATATGATGGTGATGATGATGATGATTTATCACCTGCATTTCTTCATCCATTTGTAATATTTAACTGTTTAAAGAGCTGTGATGAGGGTTTCATTAGTGGTTGATTGTAATTTGAGCTGGTTTCTCTGAGGGTGCATCTACACTGCAGAATTATGCAGCTTGACACCACTTTAAATGCCATGACCTGAATGTAATGGAATCAAGAAAGTTGTAGTATTATAGGATCCTTAGCCTTCTCTGTCAAAAATGCTAATGCCTCACCAAATTACAAATCCCAGGACTCCATAGCACTGAGCCATAGCAGTTGAACTTATGTCAATCTATATTAATTCTATGGGGTAACTGTTGAAAGGCTGTATGAACTATTATTGCATTTATGTTATATTTCTGCTTCTGCTGCTTATAATCTGTGCATAATTAACCTTCTTGGACACGTAACCTCAGAATTACAGATACATCTGTCAATCTGTTCCTTAGTAAGGGCTGCATTTTTTTATTCAGTTTATGAAGTTGAAACAAGTTAAGTCCAACCCAGTCATAACAAACTACAGTACAGTTTTATTCTGCTCCTGAATCTTTAAATATACCAAATTATCCAGTTTTACCATCAGGAGCCATTAAACAATGATAAAGCAGTGTGCAGATGATTCCTTAAAACAGATGAAATGTGAAAGTACAAAATAGCTCTGAAGTTTTTTGTCATGTGCACATTTTTGTCATTTCACTCAGTGAATATAAAATAAGTGATACTGGCTGCAACTGCCAGGAGTTTATTTCATCAACTGAATATTCTAATAATATTTTCATTAAATATTTATATGAACAATCAAACATTGAAAATGAAGCACATATCCCTTGACATTCAAGATAGTTTCTGGGCTTATATCAGCAATTTCTAATGTTCATAAGGCTCATTTGCTATAGCTTTGAATGATATTTCCCATTAGCATGGATGATCTAGATTCTGACCTTAAGTTCAGTGTGATTCATCATATGTCTTCGGCTTTCTCCTTTTTCACTCCCTTTGTGAACATTTACATTTTGCACATAGAACACAGAATATCAAATTAATTAGGATATCTCTTCAAGCTGGAAGTCTGCAAACATTAGGGGAATACATTATACAACAAGAATTATGTCAATTGGCTTCTCATTTTTTTTTAAAAAAAATACATAATTTGTAGGTTGTTTACAGAAATGCCTGTTCTTGGACTGCAATACTAGAAACATTTAGCTTATAACAGAGTTTCCCCTGACGTTAAGTCCAGTCGTGACTGACTCTGGGGGTTGGTGCTCATTTCCATTTCTAAGCCGAAGAGACGGCGTTGTCCGTAGACACCTCCAAGGTCATGTGGCCAGCATGACTGCATGGAGCGCCGTTACCTTCCCACCGGAGCGGTACTTGTTACGAGTCAGACGCCAGCCAATATAAAAAATTCAATTTATTGCAAAACAACACAAAAAAAAGCCTAGAAAGTAACCAAAAAGGGTTCAAAACACTTTTTCTTCAGTGTGAAATAACAAAGTCCAAAAAGAACTCAAAAAACCTCAATTTGGGATATAATCTGGATTATCCTGGAAAATAATCCAGATTAAAACAAACTATGCCGAAGCGGCTGGAAACTAGCTCCACCTAGTCATTGGCGTTTAGCAAACACAAGAAAGCAACCAGCAACAACCCACAGCGACCAACGGCCACACCGTGCCCCAAAATGTCCTTGAAGCCAATCCGCGTTGTAAAGGAGAAGTCACAGCCACTACATCCGGCCCGCATCATTAGGGAGAAGTCACAGGCATTGAGTTCCAGTCCGCGTCGTTAGGAAGAAGTCACAGGCATCAAGTTCCAATCTGCGTCGTTAGGGAGAAGTCACAGGCATCGAGTTCCAATCCGCGTCGTTAAGGAGAAGTCCCAATCACCGAATTCCAGTCCAAGGTCAATCACAAAGAGCCAAAGCGACAGAGGCAAGCCGGCAGCTAATGCGTAAAACCAACACAGGACAATCCAGCGCAAACCCACACAATGCCAGCCCCTGTTGCCACTAAAAAACCCAGGTTAACACTTACGTCCCAAAGCAGTCTTCCAAACACGTCTTCTGAAACAGAGATCCCGAAAGCGCCCAACAAACACCTTGCCGATTGCAAGGTTACATTAGCAACAAACTTACTTTTATTTACAAATTCTCCTCTGAGCTTGAGCCAGCTAACACCCTATCTACAGCTGAACCTTGTTGCTGCAAATCCTCATTGGAGCTGGAGTTGGCCAACGCCCCACTAATCCCTCCTCCAGCTGCTGCCCTTCTACGATCTCTCCAGCCAGTCCACCTTCTATCCAAACCCATAACTCCCTGAGATCCAGCTGTATCTTCGCTGTGCCATCCCTCAAATGTACCACTGCTTGCGGGTTCCTCAAAAACATCCCGGATCTCTTGAACCCTAGTCCAATCCATCACTTCACTCCCAGAGTCTGATATCCCATCCTCCTGACTCCCAGCCCCATAATCCCCTTCAAAACCCTCAAAAGATTCATCATCAGTGGGTTCCATAAGTATTTCCCAGATTCTCTTCCTTTGTTGCTCCTCATCAGAGCCTTGCTCATGAGCAGTCTTCCTGCCTCTTCTAACACAACTAGTAGTATCTCTACTCGAAGGCTCCATCACAACTGTACCTATTGATCTGCTCACATTTGCATGTAATAAGCTTATAATAAGATCCATGGAATGTTCATAGAAATCTGAATATGACTGCACTGATAGGTTTGGGATTTTTGTTTTTTTTGTTTTTTGCTTGTATGGCAGCAGTGTATGACTAGTGACCTTGCCACATGGCTGGCAACACCGATGGCGGTGCTCCTTTTAAGGGTGAGGCAGGAAGCCCTCATCTCGCCTTGCTTCATATTGTCTTCCTGGCCAGCAGGGCAATCATATGGAGGGAAGCGAGGAGCATGTGTAGTGCACACGGCTTTCCCCCCATGGAGCTGACAACACAGGAGGCTTCCCATGTTGCAAGATCCATGCCTGCTCTATGGGGGGGGGGGGCTGCATGCACTACACACGCTCCTCGCTTTCCTCCATGTGAATGCCCTGTTGGCGAGTGAGGCAGGATGAAGGCTCAATGCCTTGTCCTAAAGAAGAGTGCCGCCACCAGCTACCACCAGCTGTGTGACAAGGTCCTTATTGTAAGACATAACTTCAATTATTCCTGTTATTGAGGTTCTTCATATTTTCATATTAATTTCCTGAATAATGCTTGAGTTTAGCATTGATCACTACACTGAATGTCCTAGGCTGAAAAATTAGAAGCATATTCCTTACCTTTCTTAAAGGCAGGCAGATTTGAAGTATCCTATTCATCTCGTAAATGAGTGCACCTTTTGGCATCAGGGTTCTGTTCAACTGTGACTGCATTAATTTGAAAGATGGCATAGTGTTGCAACAATATGCTATCACTGGATGATCTCTACAGACGTTTGCTTAGGCATTTCACTACCTACACTCTCCCAAAAGTTTGTTTAAAAAACAGTTTTGAAATGAATCGCATGAATTGTACGAGTGGATATTTAAATGCAGATATTATCAGGAAAAATATTTTGTTTATGTGTAAGATCATTTCATAGTAGTGTAGAGACTTCTCATTCATTTGGCAAAGCTAGAATTTTATTTTATTTTTTTAGTTCAGTGCTCTCAAGAATTTGTTGTATAAGTGCACCCAAAGTAGCTTAAAGCGGTAAATGCATTTCCTGCTGTGTTGCACTTCTCTGTACTTCTTGAACTAATTACCATAAGTCCTAAGGAACTGTATGGGGCTTCTTAAATAGTTTATAGCTAATCTTTCTTCTTCCGCAGGCTGTTGCAGACCTTGCTTTTCTTATCCCACATTCCCCCAAGCACAGTTGCCTATCAAGATTTACAGTATTAAGCTTTGCCCCATGATGGTGTCGGCTCTTCTCATTCACCCCAAGGACATATTTATCCAGATAACTATGATCTTAAAATCTCTGCCTCCAGACTATTTCTAACACATCTGCCTTGTCTTGTCATTTTCTATCAAAACTTTAAAACTTTACTCTGCCACTCATCTTTCTCTTCCCATTTGTTTATTGATTTTGTTTTCAAAAAGAAAAAGATAAAAACCAAATCACAAAATTTTATGATAGGAGGAACTTTACAATGCCAACAACACCCATAGGAGAAGATTTGAGCAAGAAATTGGAAACACAGCTTCAGTTATAGAAATTCACTAAAATCCTGTATGGTTACATATTAGGTTAGCGTCATAATTTACCCTTTGGAATCAGACAGGTTAGATGAGAAACGAGATATCCATGAAAATGCATCTCATGATGATTGTGGTCTCTCAAGAGTTCAGAGAGCTTGAAACTGGTGAGGAGGGGGGAGCTGCTTCCCAGCAGTAGGTGCCACAAACTAAGTAGAGTTGTACACAGATCCATTTTTCAAAATGGGCTTCAGCTGTTTCAGACAGTCATAATAGCATGGGCTCCACCACCATTTTTCCACCACCAACAGACCATGTGACTGCCAAATACAGCTGCTTTCAGTTTCTTTTGGCTAAACGTGAAGTGTGAGGAGGGAGGCAGCCCCATGCACATGGGTTTCCCTGTGTGGCTGTGAGCCCTGCTACCTGCCTCAGCCAATTCACATGCTAGCTAGCTCCATGTTCTATCTCAGTGCTATCACTGCTCTTATAATCGTGCTTTTGGACTTAATTCCAGTCTTTTCCTTTGGCAATTTCATTTATGGGCTGTGAAAAGCCATGTTTGGGGGATGTTTGTTTAAATATTGGGTTGGGAAGGGAACCTGACTCCATTGAGTCCCCATGTGGAGAATTCAATTCCTTCCTGGCTGTCATTAAATAATATAAGTATTGCTGAAGCTTGGGAAGGAAAGCAGCCCACAGAAGTGTCTTAACACCAGGACTTGGGAAGGAAAGCAGCCCATAAAAGTGTCTTAACACCGGATCTTGGGGAGGAAAGCAGCCTGTGGGAGTGTTTTAACACTGAGGCTTGGAAGAAAAGCAGCCCATAGAAGTTTAAACACAGGGTTTGGAAAGAAGGCAGGGGCTTGGAAGGCATGATGGGAGCTGGCCAGCTTGGTGGGTGAAGACGGGCGGAGCGGGCGCATGCCACCAAATTCAGCCCTTTGTGAAGAGATAAGTCTAATTCAATGATATAAGCGGTAAAGATTAAAGAAAGGTGGTTTCTTAAGCCTGTTGCCTTAAACCAGGGGTCCTCAAACTTTTTAAGTGGAGGGCCGATTCATGGTCCCTCAGATTGTTGAGGGGCTGAATTATCATTTGAAAAAAAAATGAACAAATTCCTATGCTCACTGCACATACAGTAGAGTCTCACTTATCCAACATAAACGGGTCGGCAGAACATTGGATAAGCGAATATGTTGGATAATAAGGAAAGATTAGGAAAAAGCCTATTAAACATCAAAATAGGTTATGATTTTACAAATTAAGCAGCAAAACATCACGTTATACAACAAATTTGACAGAAAAAGTAGTCCATTACACATTAATGCCATGTAGTAATTACTGTATTTACGAATTTAGCACCAAAATATCACAATGCATTGAAAACATTGACTACAAAATTGCTTTGGATAATCCAGAATGTTGGATAAGTGAATGTTGGATAAGTGAGACTCTACTGTATCCTATTTGTAGTGCAACCCCCCTCCCCCAACAACAATCATTTATGAAGGGGACTCAGAGCGGCTTACAAGTTGTATGTACATACAATATATTATATTATTAGCTTAGCACAATATTAGCATTATATATTACTATATTGTACTATACCATTATACCGTAATATTATTAGTAATATTGCATTTAAAATATAATATATAATTAATATTATATTATACAATATTATTATATTGTATTATTATTATTAGCCGCCCTGAGTCCCCCATTGGGTGAGAAGGGCAGGGTAGAAATACAGTACTGTAATAAATAAATAAATATTATATTATATTACATTATAATATTTATTATCAATATTATATGTATACACAATATATAATATTATTGCCATATCATTCATTTACAATATTGGTAAATGAAAAAACAATACAATATTTAAAAATAAAAATAATTTTAACCAATATACTGTAAACTTATCAGGATTTCAGTGGGAAGTGTGGGCTTGCTTCTGGCCAATGAGATAATCAAGTAGGATTGTTGTTGTTGTGCAACTTCAAGTCATTTCAGACTTTGGGCGAGCCTAAGTCTAAAACTGAGGGCGGGGGCCAGATAAATGGCCTTGGAGGGCCGCATCCGGCCCCCGGGCCTTAGTTTGGGGACCCCTGCCTTAAACCCTAGACTCATTGAAGGATATAAGGGGAAGGGATGCCAGAAAGGGTGGTTTCTTAAGTCTAATGCCCTAAAATGACAGAAAGGGGAGCCTCGTAAGTTCCCCACTGCTGCCAATGGGCCAGATATTCTGAAATCTTTTGGTTGCTGAGCCAAAAACTTTTTTTTCCATTAGCCAGTTTTGGGAGTTTCCTAAAAACAGATCTGGGTGCCCACTGAAAACGGATCATGGTCCAGCTGAATTGCGCAATCCTATGACTAAGCATGCCAAAGACATGGCATGCACAATGCTTTCATGACCTTGAATGGCTCAATTTCTTCCTTGCTAGTTTGTTGTATCTGGAGTGCTGACTTCTTATAACAGCTCCTGGACTAGCTCATGATCACCTTCTTATTTCACTCTTCAGTTTCTTGGATAACCTGTGACTGATCAGCCACCTCATCACACTGGGTTTTTTGGCCCCCTTTTCATCTTCAGAATGGAGCCTACTGAGCGCCATCAGCTGACGCTGGCTTACCCCTGCACTATTCATCCTGAAGTGGCAAGGAAGCGTTGCAGGATGCTTCCCCACCCATGACGGAGAAGTACACGTGTTTTGGGTAGCTATGATGGAGCTAACCACATTTTTGGTGTGTTTCCCCCATCTGATGGGGGAAAGGCGAACTTGGCACCACGTATTGCTGCATTTTCGTCCATTTGTCCTACTGTCCCTGTCTGATGGGGACGGAGGGAGGGCATGCAGGATGCCATGAGGCTAGTGTGAAGAGGTCCTTGGACTGAAATAATGACTTGACAGCTCTGGCATTTTAACCACCTGATTCCTGGGACAGTTTCTGTCTGAAGCATATGTCAGTAAGCACCATGGTTAGTGTTACAAAATGAAACCCAGCTTGACTCCATTTCCCTTCTGCGCTGTCTAGGATCAGTCATTAAGATCAATTGAGTTTGTTCCCCTATCATTCAGGAAGCATCTGGCTACCATTTCCATCCTCTCCCATGAGTGGTTTCCAGTGTAACAGTGGAAACAAGGCCCCTGTTACAATTCTCCGTCACCTCAGAGATCTCTCATGCAAGGGGTAGATGGAAAAATCAGTCAGTTGTTTCTCAGTGACAAGGTAAGAGGCCCTAGTGGTAAATGGAGATTAGCGTCAGTGACTAAACTAAGGGATACATAGTGGGAGTGAATATTGTCATAAGTGCATAACTTCAGGTTGCACTACTGAGTACCTGCTACCACCAAAAATAGCTAAGTGTGAAGAGGTCCCAAGAGTTAATTGCACAAAAGCTACATTTTAAAGTCTGAGATAAATTTTCAGTTTCCAATAAGAGTGCTTTGAGTCCCAGCTGGAAACCAACACGATCACATTCTTACCTGCACATACACACCAACACACAAAGCTTAGCATTAGCCCATGATGAGATGTGGGAAGAATAAGCCCTAACAATTTAACCCACTACTTGGAAGTAAAGCTCCAACATGTAATTAATCATTTTCATTATTATATATGGCATCATCAGAGTGCACAGCACTTTACAGAGGCAAGAGCTAAGTGAAGCAGTGCATCAATTCTATTATTCATTCATTCAGTTGAATGCCTATAGTTCACCTCGCCATTGCAGAGGAAAATTGAAGGTAGCTAATAATTTTATTAAGAACTACAAAGAAGGCAATGTGAAATAAAAAAAGAGTATTTGCAACCAGGGTGATATCATTGACCTGTTAAACGTGCCGTACTGTGTTCATAACGCTATTACTCAGCTCAACATGGCCAACTCTTACATCCAATCCTGACCTCATTGTCCAACCATTCCCTGCAAGGGAAGGTCAGACATCTTTTGGAGGACAAGCACAATGGGGTGACCCTCATTGTGGCAAAATTCCTTGCAGTGGCAGCAAGACTGAGAAAGAGCCTAGTTTCTGATCAGGGTATTACCTGACACTGTGTAGTATGTGTCTGTATTGTTTATTTCCCCGGTTACGAGGGATTTGTACATTCCTGTATGCTATTTATTCAACAGCTGTGGGTCCATGGACTGTAATAAAAGTTTGTATTTATAACTCCCAGTCACTAAATAAAAAGAATCAGGAAAATCAAAAAGATTCAACTGTGATACCGAATAGGGAAGGAGGGGCTGAGATCGACCCCCACTTGCTTTTGTTGCGGGCGGGTTTTCATGCTGGGAGGGTCCTTACCATTACATGCTCCCAAAGGTAGCAAAGGTACCAAAGAAAAACAGATCTGTGCACAACTCTAATTAACAAGTTAACTTAGCATTTAGATACAGGTCCAGTAGGTTTACTGTAGTATGACTAGCAAAAATTTTAGGCCAAATAATAGTAGTAGTAATATTATTAATAATAATAACAACAACAACAACAACAACAACAACAAAAATGTGTGAAATCAATCTGAACACATCTTTGGTTCTAAGGTAGAATTATGAAGGACACATTGTAAAAGCTTCATTTCTTTGCAGAAATGCAAAAGTAAACTACAAATCTTCATTGGCATCACCACCCTCTATAAAAAAATGGAAGCTTTGTATAAATTTAAAATCTATCTGAATAGAACAAGAAAGCACCAGGGAGTGCAAAACAAAATCCATGCCCTGCAGTGATTTAAATGATTAGCTCAAAATCTTGTTCATGGAATTGTAATTGCATTGGCATCTCATAAAGTATGCACTTCAGTTTGGACCTCTTTTTCAAGAGCTTATCTGACAAAATATTATTATATCTCCTGAAACTGTTTTCACAAGTACTCAGTAACAGCAAGACTGTTTTTGTTTGCAGGTGTATTTTCTATCTGATCATATTGGCCAGTTTAAAAAACGAACAAATAAACAATTCATTATGACATAAACTTTTGTTTATGAGTGCCATCCACTTTGTTAAATAACATGGACATCTACAAATGAATGTGCCAGCATAAAAAGTGTTTTAGCAACAAAGTTCTCAATTGTTTTTGCTACAATCCAAATGAATGCACCTGGCTGTCCCTCTGTGAATTAACTAGCAATCCATCCTTTCAGTAAAATGTACTACAGGTCAGCACATACAGCAGACAGGTGTGAGCATTCAGTTCAGAACAGAGCAGTTATTTTTCATCCAGTTGACGTTTTAATGCTGCAGAGAAGAGCCTCTGTCTTGGAGGCTCTGAATAAAGTGTGTAGGGTTTTTATTGTGAAACTATAATTAATTGCAGGACAATGATACAGTTGTTCCGAGTTGCCAGTGCTTTAGCCAATGGCAAAATGAATAGCCACATGGGAAGTCTGGCTTTAAGGAAACTAGAGATTCAGCCTGACTAATAGCTCCCTCTAGTCTTGTTAGAAAGCAGAAGTAATGAACTCCAGTTCATGCCCTGTTAAGAACTTCCTCCCTCTGCATCAGCATGAGTCAAGCAAGACAGATGCATGCTTTCCACAGGCAAACTAGAATAGTATTCAGTATTTTTCCCCAAATGCCAAGAAATAGTACATGAAGAAAAGCAAAAAAAAAAAAGTAAATAAATCTGATTCAGTCAAAGCACTACTCATGTTTATGCATGCTGGCCTTTGAAGACATACTTCTAATAACACCCTCCAGTCCTTGTCAAAGACTGCCTTAGTATCAGTGAGGCTTTTCGATCATAATCTCCCAAGACCTTCTAGCTGTTACCGCACCTTTCTATTTAGGCAAGCCTTTCACCTTCTTGATACTATGCCTGCATGTGGCTTCAAAGCAACTGCCCACTTATGGCAACCCCATGAATTTCAGAGAAGAGTGATAGCAACCTGCTCCGAAGTACTCTCTGTCTTTTTTTTTTTTAAAAAAAAAAACCATGAAATTTGTAGGGTTTTTTTTAAAAAAAAGACAGGGACTATTTGGGCGCCGTTTTGCCATCATTGTCCTCTGAATGATAACCCACAGCACCTGGTATTCCTTGGCAAACCCCCATCCAATACTAACCATGCCTGACCCTGCTTAAGTTCCATGATCAAACACAATCTGGTGCCTTCAAGGTAATGCTTATTATTAGCATTGTATTTCATTATTATAATTGGGGTTTTAATGTTTTAATTACTTTTATTTTATTGTGGTTTATTGGAGTCTGTTTTAATTATGTTGGAATCTGCCTTGTATCCTAACTTTGAGAGAAAAGTGGAAAATAGATCAAATAGAAAAACAAACAGATATGGAAGAAATGTCTGCATGTACGTGCCTGACTCGCTATGTGCACAATTGACTTCCCCAAACTCATGTTTTCCAGATACTGTACATTGAAAGACAATTCTCAACATCCCAGCCAGTCTGGCTAATGTCCATCATTGATGCATGCCTTACATCTCATAGGAATATCATTCCAAAATGTAAGTTCTGCTCTATTAAAAGCCCTTCTGCAAATAGTTAAAACTAAGGGCCCTTCCACACAGCCAAGAATATCAAATATAAAAGAATATCCAAGAATATCAAGGCAAAAATCTCACTGGGTTATCTGAGTCCACACTGACATATATTCCAGTTCAAAGCAGATATTGTGGGATTCCCTGCCTTGATATTCTGGGTTATATAGCTGCGTGGAATGGCCCTAAAAAGTATATGACACTACCAAAAGAGTTTCCAGGTATGATGGGTGGAAAGGTAGGCACCTAATTCAATAAAACGTGTTTTATAAAGGTTCAAGTCAAACCAGGTATAAAAATGAATGCTGGTGTGGCGGTACTACATGCAGTAATAAATGGCTAGTGTGGACTCAGATAACCCAGTTCAAAGCAGATATTGTGGGATTTTCTGCCTTGATATTCTGAGATATAGGGCTGTATGGAAGGGCCTTCAGTCACAGTATGGCATTTTAATAGTGTAAGCCAAGATGGCCATACATCAATCAGTGATGATACCAACCCATGGTGGTTCCCAGCCCACAGCAGTCATTCCTGTAAACATTCAGCATGTGGAATGTCCGATCCTAGATTATCGATGCATTTGCACAAGAGACTAGTCTTTCTGTGGGAACCATGAACACAGTAATCCACAAACATTTGCATTTTTGAAAAGTTAGCACATGCTGGGTACAAAGACAGTTTTCCACTTCTGACTAGCACATAATAGTAGAAGTCTGCACGAGCTGAAGGAACATTTTGACAGGGAAGGGTGGGATTAATGTGAAGTCATGCACATTACAACAACTGGATTGAAAGGCAATGCCACATCCCCCTACAGCCTGGACCTCCCTCTGAGTGATTTCCACCTTCTATATGGACCCCTAAAAGTGTTCCTAGGAGGTCACCATTAAAATACTGATGACAAAATGAAACAGGCTGTCTTAGAATGGTTAGGCATACTGCACACTGACAAATCTTTCTGTGCTGGAGATTTCCAGGCATTGGTTAAATGCTAAAACAAGTATATAAATGTAGCGCGGGGGGGGGGGGGGGGGAGAAATGCAGCTTCTACTCCTTGAAACATGTTCTTTTTTTTTTAAACTCAAAAGTCCCAGTTTTCCATGAATGCCTCTTGTATGATACCCAAGTCTGTAACATCCTTCTAACATTAAATTAAGGAAGGAGAAGCAATGATACATGGTTAATCTGGCCCACATAGCCTACAGGCTATGTGGGCCAGAGGAGAGCACCATTGCCAAAGAGGTCACCAAGAAAAACTTATTGTATTCCTATTTCACATCAAGGACCCCATGCCATATAGAAAAAAACCAATAAATTACAGTTTCTAATAATGTTATGGAATTATCCTGAAAGACAGATAATCCTGTTTCATAACTTTTTAAATAGATGAGGTTTGCTGGGAATTGTTTCATTATTCCAACATCTCAATCACTACTGAACTTTACCTTCTGACACTGAACTGTTTTTTAATGTTTTGTTTATTCATTTAATCTCTTACATTTGGGAAACTGTTTGTTCTTCCACAATAGCCTCTTTGGATGTTCTTGACTCGTTTTTGCCTTTGCTTCCTCTCCCCATTTATATTTCGCTTGCTTACACAATAACACTGAGCTGGTTATTTTGGCTTTTAAAGTACCGAGTGCTCATCTAAGAGATTTCCCTGTAGAATTTCACTTCCTCACATCAACACTGGAATGGCTCTTCATGTTGAATTTTCGTCACTGAGGATGCATTGGAAAGAATACAAAATGTTGAAGGACTAGATGTTGAACAACTCAAGACAGAGGTGAACATTAGTCTGATTTGTCAGGCAGACTCAAGTTGCACAACTGAAAGACTCCAGAGATTCTCACTGTTTGAGAAATACAGTTCACTTTTTGAAAAACATCTACTAACTAAAACTTTAGGAAAAACAAGCATCAGGTTCCACAATTTCCAATGCATCATATAACAAGCTCCTTTTGGAGAGTTGTGTACTGTGAAAGTATCTGGACCTCTTAACCTCATTTTTCCGCTTTATTTCACAGCTTGGACAGAGCCTGCCATGCGTCACACACACCACATGGCAGGCCCTGCCCACTTTCCTCCCAAAGTAGAGGCAAAGAGTCAAAGGGTGCTTTGTCCTCCACAACAAGGAAGAAAGTGTTGTTCGGGTAGCTCCAACGGAGCTACCAGCACTTTCCTCCCCAAATCCCTGTAAACCTTTTCTGCCATCTGATGAAGGAAGGAAGGAGGGCGTGTGGAGCTCCCCAAGCCACCTCGCACGTCTTCCTTTTCGACAGTGATTGCCAGCACAACGGTATGGCCTGAAAGGGCCGTGCGAAAGGTCCTTAGAGAGTTCTCTAACTCCATAGAGAAAGAATCAAAAAGAAAATAAAAGACCTCAAGACAAAATGTAGGGATGGGCAACTGCTTTGCAATTTATGCTCACATTTTATTTATTTATTTGTTTGTTTGTTTATTTATTCACAGTATTTATATTCTGCCCTTCTCACCCCGAAGGGGACTCAGGGGGGATCACATTGTATACATATAAGGCAAACATTCAATGCCATATACACATAGAACAGAGACAGAGACAGACGCAGAGGCAATTTAATCTTCTCCTGAGGGGATGTTCAATTCCAGCCACAGGGGGAGCAGCTGCTTCATCATCCACTGGGATGGCACTTCCTCATTCCAACGGTGGCTGGATGATTTTTATGGAGTCGTAAATTAGTTAAATTAGCCTCCCCACTTTTATAAGTAGTACCTTAATTTCCTACTTGATAGATGCAACTATCTTTCGGGTTGCTAGGTCAACAACAAGCAGGGGCTATTTTTTATTTTAATTGTCGGGTGCTCACCCCACCACGGGCTGGCCTCGAACTCATGACCTCTTGGTCAGAGTGATTTATTGCAGCTGGCTGTTCACCAGCCTGCGCCACATCCCGCTCCCACAATATAAGTGTTAGAGGGTGCTATTGGCTTTCTAGTCATTACACCATCTTGACAGTCCGCAGTTGGATGTTACTTGGAGATTCAGGTTCACTATCTCCTTGCTTCTCTATATTGGGTAGGCAATGGTGGAAAGACATTATTCTGCTGGCCCTTTAACTTCTGTGGGACAGACTTTAGGCAGTTCCAAATTAGGCACATTAACCATGAATTCCTATCACTAAATTTAAATAACAGATTCACAGAGTTGGGAGAGAACACAAGGGCCATCCAGTCCAGCCCCCTGTGATGTAAGAATATACAAACCACTCCTGACAGATGACCATGTGGCCTCTATTTAAACAGTTCCAAAGAAAGACCCTCTACCATATTCTGAGGCTGCATATTCCACAGTTAAACAGCTCTCCCCTCCCTTAATTTAATGTTAGAAGGATCAGCATGTATTATAGAATTAGGTGCCTATCTTCCCATCCATGGATGAAACAAATCAGTTCACCATTTCATTAGTCCACTTGAAAGGGTGGAATAGACTGATGGATCTCAGGATATTTTTGGAAGAATGCTAGGTTCAGGCAGTAGAAATCACATAGTAGAGGTTTGGTAATAGTTTGCAGTGCCCCTATATCAACCCAGTTTTTTGAAATCTAGAAAAAAAACGCAAAGGGTGTGTTTTATGTGTCCATTCTGTTGGATGTACATCAATATATCCTTGAAATTCTGACCTGACTGTAGCATTGTTCACCAAATGCCACATTACCTTCATGTATTAATAAACTTTCAACCTGCCTGGAAGGACCGTGTTATAAATGAAAGGATTTGTGATGATCTCACAGTAGATATATGGAGGGGGGGGGGATGAGGGATAGGCAGATATTATAGACCAGTTTTGAGAAATCAAACGGATTACTGTCAGCCATAAGACCAACAGACAACTGACAGCAAAATGCCTCTCAAGGTAAAATGCCATGTTTTGGCTCAGATGTAAAATTTCATGTATAAATGAACCATAAATCCTTTTCTTAATTCATGCTCAGTAGCACTTCTATAAACGTGGCCATCTGGGGGCATGAAATTTTTCTGACCAGCTAAAAGGATAGATGACATCTGGGCCTAAAGAAGACAGGAATATAAACCAGTTGCAGATTGGGCAGGTGCAGACATAAAAGGCTTTATTCTAGGCAATCTATATTGTCAAAGAGTGCCAAGGTTCTATATAACCTTTAAATTTTAAAAACTGGAGATAAATTTTGCAATGTATTGGATATCCTTGGTGAATTGGATAAGCCTGCACGATGCCAAGAACAACAAGAAAAACACTAATAACGGAGTCTGCTGGCAATATATAGATCCCACCTGGACATTTTCCTGTTTGTAAGGCCTGTTGTAATGAATGAGAAGTGGACTCCGTTTAGCAGACTGAATTTTATTCATATTTCCGTTTTTTAAAAATTAAATGTTTTCTAAATAAATTCTATAAAACCCTGTCTCTGGAACCAATATTTATCTTTTGACTCCTGGTAATTGAACAGTTTATTAGCAGACTACTGGTTATTGACACAGAAATCTGAACAGACGATAAGGATTATTTTGTGTCTGTGTCTGTGCATGTTCATTGCAACTCCTCATCCTATTTTTATTTGATCTACTAGCAACACAGATGACAGTTGTTTGGAAAGCTGTTTCCTCTTCTTTCAAGAAACCCCAAAGAGAAAAGCCATCGGTACACTGACTGTTACTTCAGACTGAAATCAAACATCGCCGTTATTTCTGATACCCTACTGGTTTCACTGAGAGCACTCTGGAATCAGCATGTAATGAACACTAAAAGTAGACTGCTTTAAAAATAATGATGGCCATGGCAGCAGGAGCAGCAACCATAATAATAAAGTTAGGTGAATGGTCAAAATCCATCAGGGGGTTAGCAGTAAATTATGTATGGTATTGCTACAAGCATATTTGGGGCTTGTAAAAATGTGAATGGCATCAGTGGGAGAAAGATGGCTGATCATTAATGGGATCAGAATAGCCATGGAGGAAGTGGGTGGATTTAACTCTTTCCTCCCCTGCTGTAAATAAAAAAGAAAAATCCTCTTTTGAATTGATGAGGGGAATTTTCCTTATGCCTATTATGATCCCATTAATTGCCTCTCTATAATTGCAATTAACATTTTTTTTAAAACCTGCATGTTTGCTGCAAGTGTATGTTTAATGCCAGATATAGTTTGACTCTGGGAGCCTCTGGTGATGCAGCGGGTTAAACCGCTGAGCTGCTGAACTTGCTAACCAAAAGGTCAGCCATTCAAATCCGGGGAGCGGGGTGAGCTACCACTGTTAGCCTCAGCTTCTGCCAACCTAGCAATTTGAAAACATCCAAATGTGAGTAAATCAAAAGGTAACACTCTGGCAGGAATGTAATGGCACTCCATGTAGTCATGCCAGCCACATGACCTCGGAGGTGTCTATGGACAATGCTGGCTCGTCAACTTAGAAATGGAGATGAGCACCAACCTCCAGAGTTGGACAAAACTAGACTTAATGTCAGGGGAAAACCTTTACCTATAGTTTGACTCCAAGTCATATCTGCAGTAAGTTCAATGCTCAACCCATGTTGCAATCCTGATGCCTATGGGCTTCATGTAGTCACCAGGGTTCTTACCTGAAGTTGCCATGACATGAAGGGGAAGGGGAAAAAGAAAAAGGAGGAGGAGAACACTCAAATTAGAGATGGTACTTCCAAGTGTCCTTGTGGTGTAGTTCGAATGTCCACAGATTTCTCTCACCTCCTATGTTTCATACAACTATTTAGGAAGATGAGCTTTCCATCCCTATGACTATGTTCGCAAAACTCTGAAGATATTGCCAGCTTTTGAAAGATCTTCTCACTTTTGAAATTTCTCAGACTTATTAAGAGTGGGCTATAGATTCTGGGAGTTAGTGGGATTTGATGTTGGCCTCTAAAGATAGTTGTGCAGGTAGAAGGAGAAGTCTAAGGAGGAAAGATTTTTTTGCTATGCCTGTTTGCAAAGGATTACCCAGAAGATATCCATTTATGATACACTATATTTAGTTAAATTTATGTTAGGCTATCTTGAAAATATTTACAATTAGAATAGATGTAGAAGGCAGTCAACGGCGGTTCAACCACCAGGCCAACTAGGCAGTTGCCTGTGGCGCCTTCTTGTTGGGGGCGCCATCGAGGCAACTCCTGTCTCCTGCGGCCTGCCTCTGCAAGGTATTGAACTGCTTTTTCTCTTGATTTGTTGTAAAACATGATGTTTTAGTGCTTAATTTCTTAATTAATTACATTAATTGCTTAAATCTTAATGTAATTTGATGTTTAATAGGCTTTTCCTTAATCCCTCCTTATTATCAAACATTTTCGCTTATCCAACACTTTTATTTTTCAGTGATTTGTTTGGTGGGGGCGCCAAAATTCTGTTCGCCTACACTTGAAAAATACCTAGGGCCGGCTCTGAAAGCAGTCAACAAAATCAGGTGTATTTTCCTGAATACTTTGCTCAAGACCATTCCAAGTGTTGCTGGAAAGCAACTCCCATCAGGCTTAGCCAATAAAACCAATAGTGAGGGATTATGGGAGATATTATCCCACAATTTCTGAGAAGCCACAGTTGCTCACCCCAATGTAACCTGGCTTTTTGTTTAGAGGAAGAGCAATATGAAGATCTTAACAAATCCAAACTAATCTAATTGAATTGTCTTCTTTCCCTACTACAAACCCATATATGACATTCCTCTTTTATGTTACCCAGAGTGCCCAATTATATGGTAGCACAAAACCCATTTTAAATTTGGAAGAAGAAGCTCACATTTTGTATCTTGGAGTACATCCCATAAAATCCAGAGGGGTTTACCTCTAGTTAAATATGCCTAGGATTATGGTGTAACAAAGTTTGCCCTTGGCAATTTATCTCCTTTGCACACATGCACTGGGTTCAGGTTTACAGTCAATGCTTATTGCATGGCTTCCACACTGGGCAAAAATCCTCTTCATAACATCAGTTTAGAATTTCTGACTCTTATTTTATGATGGTCCAATTATTTCAGATTATGCGAGCTTGCACACGACATAGAAGTATTTGGTGCCATCACAGGGCATGCTGCTGACAATTTCTGACCTCCTAGCATTCCAAACTGACAGTTATTTTCAATGTGACCTTTTATGCTGCAATTTATTTGCCATTTGGTGTCAATGTTAGATTACTCTGCCTCTCTCTCTTTGATCATGGAATTGTTGCTAATGTCAACTTCCCACCTGAATCAGTGACTTAAGACATCATTTTAAATGTTTACAAACCATTAACTGTGCAACAGCTTGAACCCTAAGAGAAAACAGGACACCATTTAACCTTTTACTATACAGGATTTGTGAATTTTATAACTTTTGTTATTTCAATGTGGTGGAAAATAGTTCATAGTCACATCTACTCTACTAATGCAATAGAACTCTTTTTTTCCATGGTAGTGAAAAGGAGACAAAACTGGCACAAATATGAGGTAAGAAAGAAAACCTGAAAAAATAATCAGATTACTTTAGAGTTTCACAACTGGCTTGTTAGATATTCCCATCATTCCTCATTGTTGCCTATATTGGCTAAGGACTTGTTTACATTAGCAAAAATGTCTGGACTCACCAAATGGAAATATGGTTTTCCTTATGATATGCATCAGCTTCTAGAGAGTAGGAGAGGTGATGCTGGGGCATATGGGGAGTTGTGGTTCAAAAATAACTATACAAATACAGTAGAGTCTCACTTATCCAACATAAACAGGCCGGCAGAATGTTGGATAAGCAAATATGTTGGATAATAAGGAGGGATTAAGAAAAAATCTATTAAACATCAAATTAGGTTATGATTTTACAAATTAAGCACCAAAACATCATGTTATACAACAAATTTGACAGAAAAAGTAGTTCAATACGCAGTAATGCTATGTAGTAATTACTGTATTTACGAATTTAGCACCAAAATAACATGATGTATTGAAAATATTGACTACAAAAATGCGTTGGATAAACCAGAACGTTGGATAAGTGAGACTCTACTGTAGTTGAATGCTATTTTAATCTGGATTTTGTATGCATTTACTTATATATGGTTTTATTTGAATTGTATTTAATCTATTAACCACCTTGAGTCTCAGTCTTGGGGAAAAGGTGGGATATTGGGATGTATTGATTGAGTACTAAAATAATTTGGGGTGAGATGGGGTGAGCAATTGCTGGCGCAATGGCACAGCCTAAAAGGGCCATGTGAAGAGGTTCTTATTCAGGTTTTTTTTGCCCATGCTCTCTTTTAGTGTTTGGTTTGTTTATTTTTATCATGTGGTCTAGGTTTATGTAAAGGAGGGTGCAATGAAGGAGGTCCAGTGTATGAAAAACTAAAAAAAGAACTTCCCATCAGTCATGTATTTAGTCCTATGCCAACAATTCTGCTGAAATACTAATAGATATGAAATCCAACATATTTTGCTAAACAAGAACTGTTGTTCTGCTTATTTATTGTTAAACAGGGAAACATATTGTCTGCTTCAAAAATAGTCCAGCTCCAGGGAAACAAAGCTTAATGAGAGGATGCCATCATCATAATGAGCCTTTTCCAAAGATGACTCAGAGGTCAGAGTAGGTTAGCATCAATATAATCGGGTAGGATGGTTACTGTAAGGACATTGCCTTCTGTCACTGAACCTGCAAGAAATGGCGTGCAGAAAAGATTGCAAATTAATTCCAAACACATTTAAATGAGTCGTATAGAGAACACTCTGACATAAATCTTTCCCAATCCATTGTCAAAAGCAAAGCAGAGGACAGATAATTTTCTCTTTTTTCTTTCGAACTATGAATGAGGAAAAGTACACAATGGTCTTCTCCTTCAGACAATGGAGTTATTTTCCGACAGAGGTACACAACAATTTTCTTCTCATTCAGAGAATGGAGTCACACTCAAGAATTCTTAAACAGGTGGAACAAAAAGAAACTATCTTGAAGAAACCAAGTAATTTCTTAAATGACCTATGGGAACAACTTTTATAACCTTTTCCCTAATTTTCTTTGAAGGTGAGTTTACGGCTTTTTCCACTGTTTCAGACATAAGACATAAGAGCAGGGTTGTGTCTGTCTTGCATTAATGCTACACTTTCCCTTATAAGTACTGCCCAGTCTTTAGGATCTCCCACAGTGTTTTGACTGTGGACCCACCTTCTCTCATCTTCTACTCCACTGCTTAAGGAAGACAAAATTATAGAAAATGTACTTTTCTAGACTATGATTTCCAGAATTCTACTGCCATCGTGACCACTGAAATGGAAGCTTCCATTTCAAACATAGCTAGAAAGCTATAAAGATTCCAATTAAATTATCAAGACTTCTGTGGACTTTAATTCAATAGTCAAGGTTCAAAATGTAACATTGCAGTATTTTTTTCTAAACTGCATAATTATAACTCGTTTATACCATTTTAATGTTCCTGGCCTATGAAGTTCTGGGATATGTCATTTGGCAATACACTACAGCTGTCTGCCAGCAAAATGCCAAAATGACCTAAAGATCTCAGGATTCCTTAGGATGGAACCATGTCAAATATTGGGGTATCAAAGCACTATAGTTGTGTTGTGTGAAAGAGACAAGGTGTGAATTCAAAAGCTATACCGGAAGGAAAATCATTCATGTGAGTAAATGATAATTTGGAAAAGAAAAATCTACATGCTGTTTCACACTATTTATTTATTTACAGTATTTATATTCCGCCTTTCTCACCCCGAAGGGGACTCAGGGCAGATCACATTACACATATAAGGCAAACATTCAATGCCTTAACATAGAACAAAGACAGAGACAAATCCAGGCTCCGAGCACCGCAATTGCAGTGCTATGATTCCACTTTAACTGCCATTAAAAACATATATGGAATCCTGGGCTTTGTAGTTTGATAAGTCACTAACATTTTCTGGTTGAGAGGTTTCAATGCTCCTTAAACTGCAGGTGATAGTAATCCATAGGAATGGCAATTAAAATGGAATCATACTGCAGTAAAAGTGTAGTGTGGAAAAAACACTGATTCTTATTTCTAAAATGGGAAGGGGTGTGTGATAGAAGAGGGTAGTTTACTTTTTTAACTTCATACAGTCCCCATATGTATGCCATTTGCATACAAGTTATTTGTAGGATCTAGTCAGCTGCAGTCATTTTGCACTATCTGAAAGTGTTTTAGCATTCACGTGCTGAGACTCACATTCACAATGTACAAGGGGCAGAATTTACCTGCTTTAGACTCACAATTCATTCAAGAGATGTCTTCAAATTGTCAAAGATTCAATGCTTTGTGAAGGTTAATCCACCAGAGTAGCATCTACATCTATACTTATCAAATTTCTCATGTTTCAACTTCCATTTTCAGTCATCTATAATACTACATCTTGGTTTCTCTTCAAGAGATCAGAAAGCACTCTCTCTCTTGCTAAAGATGAAGAGACCAGTCAAGGCAATTTCTCTCCACTTCCTTCTTTGTTTAGCCTCCTATTCTATTCCACTCTTCACCTGTGAGGGTTTTTGATATATTTTATTTGTAGACCCACACATGGTTCTTCATGTTCCTCAAAGAAATGTATCAATAATGCATGCAGCTATGTATGAAAATTTGTTTGTGTGCACCTTTTGGAAATATATGCAGTGATTTTATTTTTCAGATGTGCATAGATGTGAAACAAAATACGAAGGGAAAAAAATAGAAGAGCACAGCTTTGCCATGCATCTACTTTGGTCCAGAAAGAACAAATTGGATAAACTTGCTTAAAAGAAACTTCAACAGATAGAGTTTGTCACAAACTAATCCTGTTTAAGATACAAATTAGGGCTGCATTTTGTATTGTAGTTACAGATTTGTAACTTAGAGCCAGGAATCAGTAACTGCTCTGTATTCAGCAAGACTATAGAGTCTGACTGTAAGACTACATACATACCACATCATCACCTTAACTTGCAGCAGACACCCCTCGGTGAAGGAGTCTGTTTAGCTGCCAATTGGGGTCCAAGGAGGATGATGTTTGGATATTTCCAGCCCTGACTACCAACAAGAGAGGTTACCAATAACCAGAAGAAGGACTACCTCATTCAATGGCAGAAAGCAACCAGAAGCTTCATCTTCCTTGCACTCCAATAATATGAGCAGACCTGTACCAGATATGGTTGCTGACTGTTAAGGTAGACTTGGGAGGGGGAATTTGAGTCAGGAGGTATTACACTTTGTTATTCATATGTAAGTAGCTGAACATCTGTGAAGTTACTTTTGGGAATTCCTGATAACCATTTGACATCAAGTATTCAAGTAAGCATACTTGTTCCTAGTGAGTCTCTGTGTATACAAGGAAACTTATTTTATTACCTCCTTACTACATTTTCAGAGGTAGAAATTAGCTTGTACCTGAACTTATTCTGGGAATCCACACTTACTTCTGTCTCAAAGGTTTTGTCTCGCTACCTTAGACAGTGAGTCTTTCTAATTTTCCCAACACTTTCGTATCTCCTGGCATTTATTGGATAGCTTCATATAGTGCAGAAATGTCTCCCTTGCCCCCTTTATATTTTTTTGTTTAGTGTAGGTCCTTTTAAAAAAAAACCCTTATATTTAGTTGTCCAAAATAGCAGAAAAGTCAGTGAATTTACAAAGAAATGAAAGTTATCATGGAAAAAAGTATATTTCAAAAGATGTTCAGTTTCTTGGCAGGAGTTGAAGAGTGAATTGAGAATTATAGAAAAGAGAGCATTTCTCAAAGCATAATTCTATCATGTGTAGTATATTCAGTGGGGCTCAAATCCCAGTAAAATCTCCATGGGATGGCAGTTTTAGTGGTGCTGTGAACATAGCTGAGTCAATCCTCGGTATCTGATCCAATTATTCCTTTTGTTTTCTGTGGAGTTTCAGAGTTCATTTCACATAAGCTTCTGGCAACTAACAAATTGGCTTGATATACTGTGGTGAGCATCAAAACCACCGCTATAGTTGTTTTTCTTCTGTTAACAGGAGTGCCGAAGGTGGGGTCACCATTCGTGCCAGCAGGAAACTACCTTGTAAACCTGTACACTGCCATAGCATTAAAACAGATCGTCAATTCAGAGTGATTCCAATGTTTCCACCAAGGCTAATATCCAGGTTATAAATTGTTAGAAGGCTATGTGAATCCTGCCATGGACCTGTCCCTAAAGTACGTATTTAATCAGAAGCTCATTGTTTATTGTTGGCTTCCATGCCAGTAGCAAGTTTTTGTTATATTTTGTTTTTAATGAGGGTTCAGATAGTTAAGGAGAGCTTTGATATAATAAATACAATAAAGTCTTGATCATGGGGGAATAATACACAATCCGAGAGTCAGCATGGCGTAGTGTTGGACTAGGAGTCTGGAAAAAGTAAGGATTGAATTTCCTTGACCAAATTACACTTTCTCAGGCTCTAGCCACACTACAGAATTACAGCAGCTTTGGTAGGACTTCAACTGCCATGGCTCAATTCTGGGATTTGTAGTTTGGTGAATTATGCAGCTTTCTCCGTCATTGCACTCTGGTGCCAGTACACATCCCAGAATTCTATAGCATTGAACCATAGCTGCTATAATTCTGCATTGTGGCTACAGCTCTCATCTAAGGGCACATCTACATTGACCATTAAGTCAATTTCAAACCAGTTTTGAAGAAAGTGGTTTCACTGTGCAGATGGTTACATAGAAAATCCTGAAATTGGTTTGAGGTTCAGATGGTGATGATTACACAAACCATGGAACATTCATGGACATCGAGGCCTTTCTTTCACACACTTTTGTAGGAGTTTGTTGTCTTGCAGCCACAATTTGAAGCTGGCTTCAAACTGCATTAAATGGTCAATAAAGATGCAGCCTTAGAGAGCAGCAATGGCAAATCTCCCCAAAATAAATTTTGCATAGTTGAACAATATGATGTCGTCATCACAGAGTCAACTTGAAGGCACTTAACAAGAACAACACTATTGTGCCTTTATTCCACTGGGTTGCAGAAGGACCTTTTCTCTATTCCAGCTGCCATTGCCTCCAAGGGAGAAAACATAGACAGCATGTACTGAATTTAATCCTTTCTGCACTGTCATCCCCTTCTCCTTATGTGCTGTGTCCTTTTAGATTGTAAAGATGAGGGCAGGGAATTGTCAAATTAGCAATCTGTAAATTGCTCCAGGAGCCTTGGTGGCTATATGCTATAAACATACCAACAAACAATTCAGCAATGAGATTTTAGAGATCAGTAAAAAAAGAGGGAAGAGCAGCAACGTGTGTGTATGCACCGTATATTAAGAAGAGCAGCAATGTGTGTATGTGTATACACCTGTGTGCTCAAATTTCTCTACAATTTCTCTATATGTTTTATTTGCACAACTGTTTTAATTGGTTTTAATTTATGGGTTGTGTTTTATTACTATGTTTTAAGTGGCATTGAATTTTGCTGAAATTGTAAGCTGCCTTGATTCCTCCATGGGGTGAGAAAGGCAGGTTATAAATGAAGTAAATAAATAAATAAATAATACAATGATACACTATAACCAGGGCATCTTTTCCCCCAAGTTCCAGAAAGATTTGCACATCCAATAATTTTTAGGAAATTTCTAATGTTTTACTTAATTTTTTTTTAAAAAAACAAAAACCAAACAAGGTATTCCCTGGAATTTCTCCACAGCTAGAGAGGAGGAGCAGAATATCATTCCTACCATCTTTCAGAAATATCCACTCATCCACTGATTTTTAGGAAATTTTTAAAGTTTTACAAATAAAAACAACAACAATAATAGCATTCAAAAAAACTTGTCTGCCAGCTGACCAGCAGGCATAAAATAATGTTTTGTGTTTGCCCAGAATCCCAACAACAAGGCAGCAACTGATAGTAGTGTCCTACAAATTCCGGTTCTACTGTACTAGAATTGCCCCAGAATCAATACAGTAAAAAAATTAAAAATAAAGAAAAACATTCGTAAGATTAAAATTAAAGAAAACCAAAGCAGGAAAAAAAAAGGGGAGGGGACAGAAATGAATCCTAGATGGACTCCCCCACCTCGCAAACACATGCATACACAAAGAAAATGAACCTAAAAAGAATGTGGCTGTAGGAATCCTAAAAGGAATCCCGTGCAAGGAAAGCTTTCCTTCACAGACAAATTCAGTTGCTAGTTGTGTGCTATCCAGAAGTTAAGCTTAAGCTTAAAGTTAATGCCTTTCATTTGCTGCTTGTTTTGCTTCTTGCCTGCCTCTCAGAATGGCGTGCAAAACCTCATAGAAATATTGAAATGCCAGGAGCACCTCCTCCTTTTTCCCCAGCCCTAATAGACTGAGAAACCCAACCATGTTCACCTGCACTGCCCTATAGAGGTTGCTTGCGCTAAAAGGCTAAGCTGACTCTCTGAGATTTACGGCAGTTACGTAATGGAAACTGTGTACTGGATGTTTTCATTTGTTTGTATAGGAGGGCAGTGCTGCACAGTCATTGTAACATGGATCAAAAGTACAGATTTAACGCATCTCATACGACTTTCGTCCCTTTTACGATTTTTTGCACAGCCCTAATATATATATATATATCTCTGTGTGTATATACACACACACACAAGTATATATGCAGATTGCTGCTCTTCACTTTTTTTTTTTTTTTTTTGCTTGACTCAGTTGTTTTGAACGGTTTGTTCATTAGCTCTGAAAGTGGATTTGGGGGGCACATTTACAGTTGGGTCAATGGTGCCACAATTGTAAATGTGAATAGCCAGCTTCGTGAGGTTGTAAATCTAAGTTATGATGCTGTTAACACCAAACAGGATGTTGACCTATATTTATATCTTTTTCCAACTGTTTAGGCATATGTGTGCTGCTGCTTATGAAGAGGGAGGTAGCAGCAGGTTCAAGGAAACCACAAGATTTTGCATAATTACAATTGTATTTTCTTCTTTAGAGACAAAAGCAACCTAAAGAAAGGAAAGCCATAATATAGCTTCAGGAGAGAAAAATGTTTTGAACACAAACCCAGTTTCTTGCCGATTAGTGGTGCAAACTGCTGCTAGCACTAGCTAGGTGTTGTTGACTCATACCTATATTTGTTTGGCTTTGTATTAACCTTTATGAACTGTAATGAGCATAAGTATTACAAATCATGAGGCATTCTGTATATATCTTGCATCTTGTGTTAAATAGAAATAAAAAGAAATGTATTCCAGCCACTAAGGGATTTGTTTGCGTGCTCGCTTTATGCATTTGTATTGATTTTCCTGCAATTAGGGACACTGTGACTTTGCTGCTTTTGGGAATTGTCTTGAAGGTTAAAGTGTTGAATTGGGATTTGAAAGATCAGGACCAAGCCCAACAACAACAAAGTTAGAGTTAGCCAACTAAAAAAAAACATTTAAAAACATAATAAACATATAACAATCTGATTTATTTATCTATTTTCTACATTTATATCCCACCCTTCTCACCCCAAAGGGGGCTCAGAGTTGCTTACAAGTTATATGTACAGTACATACAACATATTATTAGCACAACACAATATTAGTACAGTAGAGTCTCACTTATCCAAGACTCACTTATCCAAGGTTCTGGATTATCCAATGCATTTTTGTAGTCAATGTTTTCAATATATTCTGATATTTTGGTGCTAAATTTGTAAATACAGTAATTGCAACATATCATTACTGCATATTGAACTACTTTTTCTATCAAATTTGTTGTATAACATGATGTTTTGGGGCTTAATTTGTAAAATTATAACATAATTTGATGTTTGATAGGTTTTTCCTTAATCCCTCATGATCCAAGATATTCGCTTATCCAAGGTTCTGCCGGCCTGTTTAGCTTGGATAAGTGAGACTCTACTGTATTATATATTACTATATTGTACTATACCACTATACTGCAATATTATTAGTAATATTACATGTAATGTATAATATATAATGTTGACACTGAAGGCACACTATAGAATTAATGCAGCTTGAAATTATTTCAATGGCCATGACTCAATATTATAAAATTATGGGAGTTCTACTTTTACAAAGTAATTTACCTTCTGTGTCAAAGAGCATGGATTGCCTCATCAAACTACCCATACCAGGGTTCTATAACATTGAACCATGGCAACAAAGTTGTGTCAAATTCCATTAATGTTATAATGTAGATGCACCCTGATGTCTGAATCTAACTAGATGGATAGTGTTCCAGCCACCCTTTCATACTCCAACCTACCCGACATAATAGGTTTTGTGAGGCCAAACAGGTAAGGCTTCTATTGCAGCCATATCATGGAAATATAGTTATCAAATAGGCCTCAATGTAATTGTTAAAAACAGCCCAATATATTTCCAATATAAACATTTCCAATGAAGCCCTCGATGGCGCAATGGATTAAACCAGGACTGCTCACTTGATGATAGGGTTGCTGACCTGAAGGCTGCCGGTTCGAATCTGAGGAGAGCACAGATGAGCTCCCTCTGTCAGCTCCAGCTCCCCATGCAGGGACATGAAAGAAGCCTCATACAAGGATGGTAAAAACATCAAACATCCGGGCATACCCTGGGCAAGATCCTTGCAGACAGCCAATTCTCTCACACCAGAAGCGACTTGCAGTTTCTCAAGTTGCTCCTGACATAAAAAAATCCAATACAGATGTCACTGAATTCCATTTTTAAAACTTTAGCCTAAGATAATCCATGATGGATAGTATTCCATCAATGACATATGCATCCATATGTTGTACAATGCATGAAGGGTGAATTATTTGCCATAGTGCAAAAGATTATTTTGCTGACAGTGGATGTGCAATTATGTACAGACCAACACTTTGCATTGCAATTACACACTCTGGATATGCATTGCATATTGTGGTTTATAATGGTGCCATTTAAAGCCCTACAAGAATTGGGTCCAGGTTATTTCCAAGATCACATTCTTCCCTACAATCTGTCCCGGACACTTAGATCCTCTGAGGGATGCTTACTTCAACCAGCCAGAGCCTGATTTACAACATCATCCAGAGGAACATTGCATTGGCTGCCCCAAGATTGGAATGACCTACCAGAAGAGATTCAACAGCTAAATCAGCTTTCAGAATTTAAGATGCAACTGAAGACCTATCTCTTCCAGCAGGTCTACCTGGTCAAATTTAGCTTGATTGACTGAGCATTTTAATCTGCATTTTATCTTTTAATTTTAACCTGTATTTTAACTGTGTGTATCTTGTTATATGTATTTTAATAGTCTTGAGTTTTATCTCTCTGGTTTGGCCATGTTGTAGCTCACCTCGAGCTGCAAGAAGTGGGTATCATCATCATCATCATCATCATCATCATCATCATCATCATTCTCCATGGGAATTCTGTAGTGACCGTGTAGCATATCTCCATGTGTCGATATTTAAATCAAACTGAAAGATGTTGGTTTGCAGCTAAAATCTTTTAAGCATTTCCTTTTAACCTCTGCCTTCTCTCTTAAGCATTTTAAGTTACCAGACCTCATTTGTCCACAATGGTGCTTATGCTGGCCTGCTACAGATGCTACTGTATTCTGTGTAAGTAAGTCCATCAGAGGACTATGCAGTCTCCCAAAGTCAGGGTAGGTAACTGATTCCTTTATTTATCTACTTATAAATATTTGTAATGAATTACTTTTACTATTTCAGTATTTCAGTGCCACTGACTCCACAGCTCCACTTCCATGGACATTGTCAGTTGATTTTCCGGTAAATTGGCATAAGCCTGTATTTCAAAAAAGTGATATCTCATTATAAACAATAAAGAGGTATGGAATCAGCATCTTTATATGAATCCTCATAAGACTCAAGACACCTGTAGCCCTTAATACTGTCTTGGATCCCAAGGCACCTGCCCACTGGTTATGGATGATGGAAATCCAATGACAGCTGAAAGCCACAAGTGACCTATCCCTTTATATGATAGTGAGAATTGCTACTATATGAGTTTCCAGACAATGATTTCATTACATGTTGAAATATTAAATGCCTTTCTGACAAATGTTCTCCACAAATACTGTGTGTATAAATGAGTCAGCCTATAAAACATCTGATTATTATCTATTTTATTCCTCATACAGAAAATAGAGAGACAGTGGGGACAAAGCTGGATGGAAGCGTTTCATATTGAAGGTGTCACATTAGTTTTGCAGTGAGGGAAATTTTTAATGCCTGTATATAATTGTTTAGAATACAAATTTAGATAAAACATCATAATCAACAAGGAAAAGGCTCTTGATTAGACCAAACCAAGCAAAAATAAAGAAAACTAAACTTCTTGAGTGTTGACAGAATTTGCAAACATGGAGGTATCTCCATATCAAAAGTAGTTTGCATTCAGATAAAAACCTGCCTTAACCCATCTGCAATTATTCTATGCCTCATGAATCCGAGTTGGTCCCTGTGCATTAATTTGTCGATAAATCGTTAGTCTTTGTCATGAAACTCTTGGCATCTATCTTTGCAGCACATTTAATTATTTAAATGGGGCTATAATTTTCAAGAGCATTATCCCTATCTCCCCACCCCCAGACCTATACCTAATTATAACATTTTTCACTCAGTGGCACAATACTATTTTCATGCCTAGAGAAAAGGATAGTATCAACATAGGAATGGCTCTCAAGGAGCCATTGGGATATGGATTACTAGGAAATGTACCTAGCATTGCCCAGGTTGATATCAATGATTTCACTTAGGTGTGTGCATAAAAGACACACACTCTTTAGTTATATATGAGTACCTCAGTATTCATATGTATTATCCTCAGATAAGTGTTTACCTTTGAAGAACTTGGTGGCTTTATTGCTTTCACATATCAATGTTAACAGGCCAGCTATTTAAACTATTTGTATTATTCTACCAACATCTTAAAATGTTTACGATTTGCATTTTCCTATATCCTCCTACATTACGATCAACTTCCACAGCTGTGTAATTGTCCTTAGAAACCCTACAAAAATTGTAGTATTGAGTCCATCTACATCAGACATGGGCAAACTTTGGCACTCCAGGTGTTTTGGACTTCAACTCACACAGTTCCTAACAGCTAGTAAGCTGACTGGGATTTCTGGGAGTTGAAGTCCGAAACATCTGGAGGGCCAAAGTTGGCACATGCCTGATGTAGATTGATAGCCACAAATCTGCATGCTAAAATAAATCATTTACTTTGAAAGACATTATTAGATTTCTTCTCTCAGGACTTCATCAGAAAGTCAGGAGGAAAGCAGAGGAAATTGTTGGGAAGAGTAGGGAAGACATCTCACCCTGTTCTCTCTCAGCAGGATCCATCTTCGGTGATGGCCAGTCATCCAACATCCTTTCCCTGTCTGTTTTTCACTTTCCTTGCCCTTGCCCTCACCCTCACCCCCACCCCTCTGCTTTATTTATTTTCCATTTATTTCCCATACTTATATTCCGCCCTTCTCACCCTGAAGGGCCTCAACAACTGACAGCAATTTGATGTCCAACATACAAATTCCAAAATTTACAATTAAAATCAAATATTAAAACATAAATTATTAAAAAACAATTAAAATCACACAAGTTTAAAATCGTAGTTCAGAGTCAGTCCATTAGTCAACACTTTAAAAAGTTCTCAATTATTGCACTGCTATAATTATTGCTCTGCTTTCTAGAAGCAGGAGCTGAGACTCCTGAAAAGAGAGTCTTCTGTCCCTTGTAGCATGATGGCAAGATGAAGTACCACGGGTGACCATGCATCATGAAATGGCCATCATGGGACTCTGTTTTGCCGGCATAGAAAAAATGAGAGAACACGGAGGATACACTCATGTGATGAGGTCCTCGATCTACATCTTTTTCCATTGTATATAATCTTTAAATTGCCATCCTGTTGCACCTACTGTATGTTTCAATTTTGGCAAATCCCTAAATCTCATTTCTCTTGAACTGTTCCCATTTACTATGATGTTGTTCTTCCATGACACCCAGAATATCCTATTCGAAATAGCCATTTCATTCTGCCTTGTTGTAGAGCCGACTCTGACACATACATTGTAATATTAAGATGTGAATAGAAATAGGACCCAGTCATTTCAAATGTTTAAAACTCATAAGACATGAACTGCTATAGAATTTTTCCTGTACTTATCACTATACTTTTCCTGCCTTGTACTTATCACTATGTAATCATCTATTTTTTACAGGACATGTTTAGCAAATTAGCATCCAAAACTTGGAATAGGTTCATTCTTTCAAAGGTTCGAAGTAACTAGAATCTTAATGAAGCTTATTTTCACACAACATCGCCAACAGAACATTTTCTTTTATGCTGCTCTGAAAGTAATTATATTATTAAGCTGCTTGAAAAGTGTTTGGATGAAAGATGGCTTGCAAAAAAAAAGTCATCCTATTAGACAAGGTTCACAGTTTATATCGCAATCTTCATTAATTAATGCACAAATATCTTGATAATTATTGCAATCCGTAATGTCTCATTCCTTATGGGCAGCCACATGTAATCCATGAAAAATGGCTTTTTGACAAAGTTGGTGATTATGAGACTATTTAACACACGTAAATAAAAACAATTGTCTCCTTTATAAATGCTTCACATTCATGGTAATCTTAAGGTTCTATCATTAGGAAATGCAAATTTCCCTCACCGAGGTGATTTATATATGTTTTTCACAGATATTTGAATAAAGCAATATCTGGATTTTCTGAAGCAATGTTTAAATACATGTTGACTCACCGTGAATGAGAGAGAGGGGGTGGGTGGGTTAGGAAGCTTTTTTAAAAAACAAAATTATAATTCAGTCAAGGGTCACATTTATTATATAAAGTTCTTACTTGCCAGATCTAAACTATGATCGCACCTTCTTTGTAGGTCTGGACAAAATGAAATATACCTGTTTTCTATTTCTAGATGAAGTTGTAGTAAAGGAGTGTCAGTGAACTGAACCTTTTAAATAGATGTTCAATAAATTAACATTTCATAATTTACCAATTATAATCACATTTTATGTGAAGAAAATACTAAGATAAAATATGACAAGATCAAGAGCCTGTAATTTGATAATTTAATTAAATGCTATGTCTGTGTGTAATCAAACCAAATGTCTGCACTTAAATATGTCACTTTTTCATCAGAATTGGTCATAAGGTTTACCATTAATTAATGAATTGATTGAACAATGAAAACATGCATCTGTGTCAAAGCTGTATAAGTAGATAAGTTTTGTTTACTTTTTAAAAATATGCATGAGCAATATTCATAGTGAGATAGGTTCAAGCACAGAAATAAAAAATAGAAATATCTAGTAGTATTTGAATGAATGGGGTGGGTGGCATCATTTTGCGATACAATCAGGCTTCCATTTTATTTTAAAATAATAATGAGATCATTTTGGGAAGGAGAAGGCCTATTGCATAGTCTGGCTATATCGAAAGAATGAATAGAAGAACAAAGTGTGGAGAGAAGGTGGGATGTCAGAGTGAAATTTGGAGACACCATACCCTACCCAAAGGTCTTGAACTGCTCCAAACAGACAGGTCCTGGTTTTTCATATTAATGCCCAAAATATTTGCATTTAAATGTAGCCATCACTTTTTAGTATAAATTTTACATATGTATGAAATTGGGACATGTGGTAGCTCCATTAATTAATCCTCTCAATTCTGAAACTAATAGATCCAGCAGGTTGTATGGCAACCATCTTTAAGTGGCCTTAAAAGGGTTAAAGTTAATGTGTAAGCAGACAGGACAGGCAAGCTGCATCAACTTAATTTCCCCTCTTTTAATGCGGGGAGTAATCTATATCTATATCTATATCTTCTATAGCCATAATAAAAGTGAAAACCCGTATGTGTGTATGTGGCACAGGTGTCCGCTCACACATACAGCCTCTGGCCTCCACAAACAGGCTACAGTTCCCATTGCTGAGAAGCCAGCAAGTCACTCTTTTCCACTGACATTGTGGTTACAGCGAGCTCCACGAACATGTAGCCCAAACCCTGCCAATGTCCTTCCCAAACACTATGGCCCACCACCCAAGGAATGCTTTCATTTGGGGACCATTTCATCCTAGATTTTGCATTGTCTTCCACCACAGTCAGGCATCCCAGGGTTCTCCATTGGTGTGAAATTTGCATGACCCCGCCTACTGTCCTTTCAAATCTGTCTGCAGAACAAACACAGCACAACTATACTTCCTGGAGGAGTTTGGGGGATTGACTCCACATGGTGGAAGTTGTAGTTCACCCTGCATCAAGTCAGAGCACTGTGACTTCTACTTGGGAATGTAGAGGAGTTGTAGTTCACCTACACCCATAATGCTATGAACCCAAACAATGATGGGTTTGGACCAAACTTGCCATACCTGATATGCCCAGATTTGAATACTGCTGGGTTTTGAGGGGAATTGGCCTGGATATTTGGGAGTAGTAGGTACTGGGATTTATAGTTCACCTGCAATGAATGAACACTCTTAACCCCTCCGATGATGGACCAGGACCAAACTTGGCACACAGAGCCCCCATAACCAAAAGAGCATATTGGACAATTTTGGGGAAAAGGGAGTTATAGATCACCTGCATCCAGAGAAACAGTGACCACCACCAACAATGGACCAGGACAAAACTTTGCACACAAAAGCCTCATGACCAACTGAACATACTGCAGGCGTTTGTGGGAATGGGTCTTGATTCTGGGAGTTGTAGTTCACGTTCATCCAAAGATCACTAAACCCAGCCAACGATGGATCTGAACCAAACTTGGCACACAGACTCAACATAGCCTGCTATGGATACTGACAAATGTTTTGGGACAATTGCCCCTGGAATCTGGGAGTTGTAGTAGTTCACCCCCATCCAGAGAGCACTGCAGCCAGGCGATGACCAGCCAACGACAGATCTGGACCACACTTGGTACACAGACTCAAAATGGCCAACTTTAAATACTGGCAGGGTTTGGGGAGGATTGACCCACGATTCTGGAAATTATAGTTCACCCACTCCAAACTGAGAATACCTAACAATCAAAGACAAACAATGCCTTTCTTAAATAACCCGGGCACCGCCGGGTCCCCAAGCAAGTACCCCATAAAGGAGAATCTCCACTGTTTTTCTGATTGCTATGTATTCAATATTTTAACAGGCTGAAATGAAAACCATGTTTAACCAAACCATGGTCCAAGAAGTGAAATCAATCCATGCAGCACCATCTGTGGAGCCTCCACTATTCTTCCATCCCTTCCTGGATCATGTCCTTCACTGGAAGGAAAGACAATATAATAACCTGTGCATCAAGATATTTCAGCTTCCTGCACAGACCCCCAGAATTCTTTAGATAGGCTGAAGGCTATGCCTTGCAATATTGGTTCCCTGACAGACCAAACAGAAGGGTTCAGAGTCAATATGATTGATGAATCTTGTCAACTTACCTGCTACACCATGAATTTTGGCTTATGTTACGTCTTTCCTTATTGCTGGTTGGTGCTTCCTCTGCTTCCACTGGCAATCTCTCCATCATTTTATTCCTGTAAAATGCAGGAAGGGGGAGGTGAAAGAAGCTATATAACACTGTAGGAAACTTGGTCAAGCATCATTCATTTCTCATGATGGCATAGGCAAATTGGTCAATTGTCATTCATATCAGTGTCTTTGTGCAGCCTTGGCTGTGAATGTTGTAAGACCCAGTATGGGCCTTCCTTTTTTATTAAAGGAACAGCAGTCTAAAATTTTCATGTAAACTGCAAGGGAGCAATGATAATTTCCCCACTTCTGGTCACATCTGCTTCCTGATTTAAGGTTTGGATTGTGTCTCAAATTGGATCGAAGAGGTACTAAGTTAGTGTGATGCAAACTGAACTTCTTTCTGTACCATTCATTGCAATATCTTAATCAATGCAATAATGGCCCTTGGAGTATGCCTATTAATGAATTAATACATTAAAACTCCTGGTTCTAACCCGAGTATGCCAAATCTCCTCTACAAAAAAAATGTTTACTTTAAATACTGAAGATGAAATGCAACCTATCTCTAGACCTCCAACAGTGTAATCCAATTGCTGTCTACTGAAAAGTAAGTAAATTCAATGGTAATTACTCATAGGAAATAGGATTGTAGCCCAGTCTTTCATCAAATCCAATGACCCTTATTTGATATTATATTTCATTTATCTCACTTAATTTAAAATAATTTTCTTATGATGAATAAAACATGGCAAGAGCATTAAAATATATATAACATTATCTATATCTATGCTTAACACTGATTTCCAGATTACTCAGTACTTTCCACTGAACATCCTCTTGTGAGATAAGGAACCTGTCATTATCACAGGTTTTCTATAGAAAAAGAGAATTATTTCTCTCTTTCCCAGAGGCTATAAGAGATTTAACAGTTTGCCAGATAAGGATCTCTTGCAACAACTGGCAAATTAGGCTATGAATAATTTAAAGTATTTAGAGGTGTTTCACTTCATTTGGGAAATAGTGTAGTATTTATTAATCATCTGTAGTAAAAGACATGAAAACTTCCTGTATGTGTTATGCAAATATATAAATATCCAATAAGCAAAGGGATGATCTCTCTTTCCTATGCACTTAATCCCCTACCCCTAAAAGCTGCTCCTTTGGTTTGCATAAAGTAGTAGTACAAGCACTCTCTGTTTAGAAGACAAAGCCATTATTGGACATGGACCTAGTCTGATCAGCATGGTGTAAATGAAAGGGTCGGGCCGGGCTGTGGCGCAGGCTGGTGAGCAGCCTGCTGAAATAAATCACGCTGACCATGAGGTCATGAGTTCGAGGCCAGCCCGTGGCAGGGTGAGCACCCGTTAATTAAAAAAATAAAAAATAGCCCCTGCTCATTGCTGACCTAGCAACTCGAAAGATAGTTGCATCTATCAAGTAGGAAATAAGGTACCACTTATAAAGTGGGGAGGCAAATTTAACTAATTTATGATGTTGGAATGAGGAAGTGCCGTCGCAGTGGATGATGAAGCAGCTGCTCCTCCCTGTGGGCAGAATAGAACATCCCCTTGGAGAAGGTTACCTGTCTGAATGTGTCTCCCGCTATGACGCATCACAGAATCTAAGATCTTCTGGGGAGGCCCTGCTCTCGGTCCCACCAGCCTCACAGGTGTGGCTGGCAGGGACGAGGGACAGGGCCTTCTCAGTGGTGGCCCCCCGCCTATGGAACGCCCTCCTAAACGAAATTAGACAGACTCCCTCCCTCCTGTCTTTCCGAAAGAGAACAAAAACGTGGTTATGGGACCAGGCATTTGAGCATGAGTAGCAGCAAAAATGAGATATGAATATATGACCTACTGACAGACCCCACCTGGACATGAAAAGCGCCTTAAATGTATATTTAAATGTATAATTATGTATATTTTTTAATGTATACTCTTAATTTTATTGTAATTTTTAATCTCGATGGATTTTTAAATCTGATATAAACTGGGTTTTTTTATGTGTATGTTTATATTGTAAGCCACCCTGAGTCCCCTGATGGGTGAGAAGGCCGGGGTAGAAGTGATGTAATAAATAATAAAATAAATAAAATTGCCTCTGCGTCTGTCTCTGTCTCAGTTCTATGTGCATACGGGCATTGAATGTTTGTCCTATATGTATATAATGTGATCCGCCCTGAGTCCCCTTCGGGGTGAGAAGGGCGGAATATAAATACTGTAAATAAATAAATAAATAAATAAGTGTGGGCAACACTGAGGAACCAAATTTCCAGTCCCCTACTCTCCCCTGGGCTTTATCCACCCATCTGGGCCATTAAGTATCTTTGTAGGTAAAGGTAAAGGTTTTCCCCTGACGTTAAGTTCAGTCGTGACCGACTTTGGGGGTTGGTGCTCATCTCCATTTCTAAGCCAAAGAGCCGGCGTTGTCCGTAGACACCTCCAAGGTCATGTGGCCGGCATGACTGCATGGAGCGCCGTTACCTTCCCACCGGAGCGGTACCTATTGATCTACTCACATTGACATGTTTTCAAACTGCTAGGTTGGCAGGAGCTGGGGCTAACAGCGGGCCCTCATTCCCCTTCCGGGATTTGAACCTGGGACCTTTCAGTCTGCAAGTTCAGCATTTTGTAGGCTGAATAATATATATTTTGTATACTCAACTTTATCCCATTCATTATATGTGTGTGTGTATACACACACACGTGTGTGCAAGATGTATATATATATATATATATATATATATATATATATATATATATATATGCGTGTGTGTGTGTGTGTGTGTGTGTGTATGTCTCTGTGTGTGTGTGTGTGTGTGTGTATATATATATATATATATACCTTGCATAACTATGAGTTGAAGTAGTTTTTTGCTGGTCTTAAAATTTAATCAGCCCTCCTAAAATACTTTCACAATATGGGTCTCATAGGAGAAGTAGCTAATGTTCAAAGATTGTGTTAAATAACCTACAATTACTAAACATCATAATTTATTTTTATTACATGCTGTGCTCTGGACAGTCATTAATACTTGAAAGATTTTTAATTAGCTATATTATGTATACATTTGGATGCTTAGGCAAAAAGAAGAAAACATTAAGAGTCAATAACAATAAGCAAATCACACGTGGCTAAAATATTAAGTAGAAAATCCAGCTATAATTTCTCAAAAACTGCATGTATTTAATCTAATAAGGTGATGTTCCAAACTGTTTTTTATGTTCCTATGTTTACACTGAGCAAGATTGAGTTTCTTGTAAATAACACAATTCTAGACAAAGGCTAGATTTTCTATCGACAAAATCTTAATCTCCTTTCCTTCAAAGAAGCTAAAACAAAACAAAGCAAACCCCTATTGTGATAGTGCATTCCCTTATGTAAGCATTATAGAGCTTATTGGACAAGTGCATAGTTCTTTTTTTCTATTTCTGTGGCCTGATATTGACAGTATTGTTCAATACCAAGGATACATCTTTTCTGGAGAGCTCACAAAGACATCAAGATATCAGCTTGTTTCTAGGTGGAGTCTCAAATGGATACTTTCCCTGTCAGAAACTGCCAATTTATAAGCAGTAGTATGGCTGCTATATAGTACAATTAAAATGGGTGTTTTAAACTAAATCCAAAGTGTTCTGTCATCCATTTTTGCAGAAGGGAAATGTCATTAGATCTTTTCTGTCTAACCTACTGCACTTTGCTACCCTCATGTTACTATACCATTACGGCAAACCAGATAGTTACATAACTCCCTAGATAGGTCCCCACACAGATGTGTATCAGCACTAGGTTTGGCTTCTTTTGCTTCTCTTTTCTCAGCTCAGAATATAGAACGCAGCTGTTTTGTCAGTGTATAAAGACTGCCTAGTTATTCTGTTTTCCATTAACAAAGGAACTGTAAGCTTTGCACATGATAGATACAATTCTCAAATTATAGTTTAAAATTGAGAATTTATTTATTTATTAATTTACCCGATTTATAACCCACTTTTCTCTATCCCGAAGGGGACTTAAGGCGGCTTACATGTAGCAATTATTCAATGCCATAATACACACAAAATTAAACTTAAAATAGATTGGATTAAAAATTAATACATATTAACATTTAAAACATTCAATATTAAAATATTATGTAGGAAAAAACCCAGAATGCAATTGTTTTTCCAGCTCCCAGGAAACATTGATGTTATTTCAGTGGGACCCTAAGACCATCAGAGTATCTGAAGAGTCCAATTTATGAGTGTGCTGTCCTCTTTTTTGTGTCTTACGACAACATGCAGATGGCATGACTTTAATTTCAAGTCTCCCTATTTCTTTACCCTGCCACTACTTGTTTTTCTAATGTTGTCCTATGCTCTGGTCAGCATGTGTGTCTGAAACAGATGGTGGGGAGGTGCAAAGGGAGTTCTCAAGTATCAGGATATATCAATAAAGATAATTCCCCTGAAGATAGCTCATTCCCCAAAATTGTGTTTTCTTTCCCCCTGTAATCCCCCAAACCTACCATGAAATTTCATTTTATTTTTGCAAGTCTTCAAACAGATTCAAAGACTACTCCTGTCTACAACCCAGACCCACCTTTCTCCTTTCCCCGTGGCCTTGTACAGTACAATGATGATAACTTCCTCCATGACTTTCAGAGCCCCGCTTGAAAGTGCTGAAGGAAGCCTTTATCATTGTGGATCAGTCATTAGAACTTAGCCATTGACCATCCTTATTTGATGTTAACTGAGTAAGGTTTGTTTCTGGCTATACTTCTATATGATCCTCATAGTTTCACCCACTACCTCTGCATTCAGGAAAAATATGAGTTGAGGGAGAAGAGAGATGACAATTTACTTGAGATCTGGGGAGAAATACTACTAAAACAAGAGTTTTAGACTAAATTGTTTATCATACTTCAGAATATTTATAGAAACTTGTATCAAAAACACTTTCCAGATCATGCGAGATTTGCTGGAAGAGAAGTGCTGTTAGAATATAAAAATCAAATGCATGAACAGGATATTGATGGCCCGTAAAGTACAGAAGACACACTTTTGGGGGTTAGAAAGTATACATGTGGTAAGTGTAAGGGTTTGCAGTCAGGGCCATAGCAAGAAAAAAAATCGGGAGGGGTTTTGAAAATTTCGGGGGGGGGGGTTGAACCCCCCCCCTCCCGACTACAGACCTGTCAATATCTGCTTGAGATAGTGCCTGGAGGGACTCTTAATTTTTTTGCATCTCATAGACTTAGCATGGCGATTTGGTTAACCAGTTAAAATGTATGAGTAAACCAGGGTTTTTTTTAACCTGAAAAAATGGGGGGGGGGGTTGAACCCCTAACCCCCCCCCCTCCCCCGCTACAGGCTTACTTGCAGTATATCTGAAATATGATAAAATGTGTGTTTCCTATATGAATTTTGATGAATTTTAATTCCTTGCACCAGTTTTTGGTTTGGACAATTACTTCCAAGAGGTGGCTATGATATCACAGACTAGTCAACTGGCATTTTAAGAACGTAGACTATCAGCTTTGTGGAATTTTAATTATTCCTTTGCTGTTTGACTCACAGTGGCTGTGGAATCAATTTGTCTGAAGCCTGAATAACAAAGTGAATCCATTTGTACTAGCAAAGAACAAAATAAATCCTGAATAATGAAGAAAATGGAACAACTGATTTGTGCTAGCTACAGATCAGATTGGATTACGCCAATGAAGTTACAAAACAGTCTCAAGATCTGAACATTAAAAATAAGTGTACGAAAAAACCCCCAGAAAATGTGTCTGTAATGAGATCATATAAGGAAACTGTCAAAATTATTTCATGCAGAAGAGAGGAGAGCTGAGCTTTGCTCACTGACAGCTCTAGGGTGCCACCTGGGGCAAGAATCTCACTAGCATTATCCAGCTACATTGCTGATGGGAAGGGTTTATGTGATATCCTTGAATTTTCATGGACAATTATCTCCCCTGGTGTCTCTTTGTTTTGTGCTTGTGTGTCTTTGTGTGCCTTCAAGTTTACTTACAGCAAACCTATGCATTTCATAATGGCAAGGAATATTCAGAAGTGGCTTTTGTATTTTCTTCCTCTGGAATATAACCTAGAGCGCATGGTATTGATTGACAGTTTCCTATCCAAGTACTAATCAAGTTGATCCTGCTTAGCTTCCAAGGGGAGAGAGTGGTTTAAGTCACAAGAATAAAGTTTCCTATACCTGCCCAGATCAACAAATGTCTTGAGGGAATAAGGAAGATGCCCCTGGGCTGTTATCCTCTCAGTACCCCTTTATTTCCTCATGCATATGCCACCAGAATGAAGCAAATGGCAGAATGAAGCAAGTAGGCTGTCAAGTCTTCATCATTATCATGATGCCTTCTGACCTTAAGTTCAGTTTTAATAAACATTGCAGACTGATGCCCTCTAGGATGTCTAGTTATCTACCAAATTGCAGACTGTGAGGTTACCAGCGAACCACTTTTCAAATTTCATTTTGAAATGTCTCTTGTTTTTATTGCAAGTTATTATTTTAGAGAACTTTTGGCTGCATTGTTTGTCAATGCATGTCAGACTAAGTCCCAGACAATTTAACAGTGCGTTAGTGGTGCTAAATAATGGAGAAATTTTTAAAAAAGTGGTTCTTAACATCTGTACACATATGGCCACATGTGTGCGCGCACGCACACACTCCCCTTCAGTCTCTTCACTTGAAAACAGGTGATATCTACCCAAAATATTTGAATGACTTCAAGCATAAAAATGGTGAGGAATCCTATCCCCCCCCCCCCCGAAAGAAAAGAGTAGGGGATGGGAGAGAGGAAGGGAGAATGAAAGATTGTTGTCAAGTGTTCTCTGTTTCTATCACCGCAGACTATTGTCTCCCTTTAAAAGCCATTGTAGTAAACTTGAGAAAATACTAGTGGGACTAATCATTAGCTAGAATCCTAGAGTCATTAGCTCCAATACAATCTCACCTATTATATTATAAACCCACTACCCAGATTAGATATTCTCAGTTTCACATTGAGAGACATAGATATATGTGTGCATGTATAATGGGGTCCAACTCCAAGGATGTATGTGTTAAAGAAAAACTCATACTGCTGATCACAAAATGCAGAAGAAAACTAGGTCAGCAGTTAAGCAATTAAGATTGGACCACACCCAGTGGGGTGTGGCTGTGTGTGTGTATTAGGATACACTTTAGCTTCTGCTCCTGCTTTTGCTTTTTGATTCTCTCTCTTTTAGTAGAAAAAGCAGAAGCCGCCATGCTCTTTGCATCTTGAAATTCTTATAAGGACTATGTAAGTTTATTACACTGGAAGATTTATGTTTGGATGCAACACTGCAAGTTTATGTTTGGACTCTGCTGTAAAGAGTAAAGTTGACTGTTCTTTCCTTCTGCAGCTGTGCAAAGTTATTGTGACTTCCTTGGACTAGACTGAATTCCGCTTGAAGTGCAGCAGCATGCCTCATCATAAACAAACTCTCTTAGATTGAGATCCAACATTGCCAAATATAGCAGACTGAATTCTGCTGTGATTCCTCACTAACAACCCCAGGACTACGTTTTGTTTTGATTGTCCCTCTGAACTGATAGTCTGTGACTGTTGGAGAATAGGGGATATTGGAGAAACATCTAGATAATGGTCCATATAGATCAATGGTTCTCAATCTGTTGGTCCCCAGGTGTTTACCAGCTGTTAGGATTTCTGGGAGTGAAGGCCAAAACATTTGTTGACACACAGGTTGAGAACCACTGCTCTAGATGATGGCATCTTCCATTGAGATCTGCTAAGTTCATGGTGGATCATGTAATTGGTGTGGGTTTTGCTGGGAGATATAGTCAAACACTTCTGGGTTCACTCTCCACCAGCCATAGAACTGCTATTGCAAATACAACAACAACAATGAGTCTTGGGACAGGTATGATGGTTGCAGAGGGTAGAGCATATGCCACTAAAAGAAGGCTGGCCAAAATCTCATACTTCGAAGCATTTCTCAAAGTGCCAGAAGCAATCAAGACAGCACCATCTCCTCCAGAGCTTATTTAACTCAACACATTCCATTCTAGACCCATTTCAGATTAGACTAAATCAAACCAATCCACTCTCGCATTGACTTCACCTGAAACATTTAGCATGCATGTTTGTTATTCTAAAGTGCTTCAAGTCAACTGTAATTTATAGTGATCCTATGTTAGGATTTTCTTGGCAAGATTTATTCAGACAATTTTCTAGTGCCTTCTTCTTAGGCTGAGAAATTATGACATGTCCAAGATTCTTCTAGTCAAACACTTATACCACTACACCATGCTGGGTCCTGTGTGTGTTTGTGTGCACATCTGCATTTGGGGTGCGGGTGATGGTGTGAGGTATTAGTAAGGACATTGATCCAGGGCATTGATCCCAGAAATAGCAGAAACCAGTGATGCTGCCAGCCAAAATTTGCAGGACAGTCAGCTATCTTTGAAGGACTATTTTGTAAGCCAGATGGTATGTTAATCAAAAATCGCAAGAATTTGATAAACTGTAATTTCCAAATTACAGCTGAAAGCACCCCCTGCCCTTCCCAATGGTTCATGAGATAATTCACAGGACAGGATTTTGGTATGAGAGATTGATTTCATCTTTGAACTGGCCCCTATAGCTATCTTCTGGAAAACTGTCAACCCATCCACTACTTCTGGCATTGCGGATTTAAAATTATTACTCTCAAGATTTCATTTGTCTGAGTTCTGTTCCATATTAATCAGCTTTGAATTGAATGCTTGCAGACCTGATCACCACTGGGACCACTTGGATGTTTTCTCTTTTTTCCTTTTCTTTCTTAAAAATATACATCAGTATCCATCCAGCAAAGATAGTTCTATTTTTTTTTTTTACAGATAAACTGACAGTGCTCACACTGCTTCAGTTTTCACTTTCCTCCTTATCAGTTTTGCTAACAATTAGCCTAATCATCTGTACAGCTGTTGATTTTCTCCCTTCTCAAAGAGGCTAACCACCCAGAGCAATAGATCGCGCTCACACAGTGACTGGAATCCTTTTCTATCATTATGCTGCATCCTTGCTTTCCTTCTTTAAACTGTCTGGGATAGAGATTGAATTCTGTATAGTTATGTTTTCAAGGTTCATATATGGCCTTTTAATAAATTTTAATGTTTAATATATATCTTCATAAATCTTTTAAAACAACTGCATACTTGACTAGTTTTAATCTGTATTGTTTTAAAATATGTGGTTAGACGCCTTTAGCCTCATTATTGGATGAAAGGCAGGATTTAAATAAATTTAAGTGCAAATCTGGTCCCTAATACACCAATTAATCTGCAAGCACATAGACAGCCCCTCTCAGCTTTTGTGACTTTTGTGGATCACAAAAAAAGAAAGCTGGTAAAAGATATCCAAAAAGTTGACATCTAAAAACGGCACTGATCCAAACCCCAAAGACTTTTGAGTTTTTGAAAATCATAGAATCAAAGAATAATAGAGTTGGAAGAGACCACATGGTCCATCAGGTCCAACTGTTTGCCATGCAAGAAAAGCACAATTAAAGCACCCCTGATAGATGGACATCCAGCCTCTGTTTGAAAGCCCCCAAGGAAGGAACCTCCACCACACTCCGAGGCTGGGAATTCTACTGACAGCTCTTACTGTCAGGAAATTCTTCCTTTCCTGTAATTTGAACCCATTGCTCTGAGTGCATCAATCTGTGTACCTTTCCTTTAGCATCCTAGGATGCTAAAAATGTTAAGTGTGGTGAGGTCCTTAGTCCCCAGGGCAGCAGAAAACAAGTCTGCTCCCTCTTTCTTGTGATATCCCTTGAAATATTTATAAATGGCTTAATCTTCTCTTCTGCAGGCTAAACAGACTCAGCTCTGTAGCAACTTTTTTTTAAAAAAAAAAAGCCTTTCTTGGACACCAATCAATCCTTGTGATATTTTAATGATAACAAAGGACCTTGCTTTGATTTTGAACTATCAGACTCATCACTGCAACAATCTTTGTAAGTTATGGAAGACCAGACTGAAAGAAGGGTAGAAAACAAACACATCGACAATACTCCAAGCTCAGCAAAAAAAAAAATTGATAATTCACTAAATCTTTTTGGGAAAAGGGAGACTGAAAAACTCAGATGCATCCACAATTTCCCCACAAGAATAGGCACATAAATCTGTTCTCATTATGTGTTGATTCTGCTCATCTTCAAAGGATTAGGAGTAATTGACACAGGTGCCAGGTGCATTAAATCCAGAATATTTCAAAATCTGTTATACCAAATCATGATGTACAACACAAAAGGCAATCATAGAAGTTGGTTGCTGATTGCATTTGATCTAAAAGGCAATTTTTTCATTTTCTAGTAATAAAGAAATAATATTAACCTTTTTTGAGGATGGGGGGGGTGTTTCTTTTTCTTTGCAGGGAATTGACTTGGATAAGATTCCCATTCAGTGTCTCCATTCAAGTCTATTAAATCTAAATTCAGTCTAACCTAATATACCCCTAATATTTTATTCCTAATGTATTTTTCGTGATACAGACATTCTTCCACAAACAAATTGTACCCGCCATGATTTAACTGCAATTTCTCAGTCCTTTTAGCATGCTGAGAGAGAAATTTAAGAAATCATGAAACCTCAAGTAGACATATGACAGAGCCATGCTAAATTATTCAACACATGAAGACTACAAATAATTTCACATTCCTTTAATCCCAGTCTGACACATTGCAAGGAAATTCAAAATGGTTGTCACATCCTTTGACAGTATGTTGGGAGTGAAGAATCTTCTTCTTTCTCTTTTGATATACTAATATTAGAAGATTGTTTAAGATTGCTATGGGGTGATGAATTTCAAAAAAGTGGTGCATTTGGAAGGATGTGAGAATGGACTGCGGCAAATCATTCAGAGTTTACAAAAGTTAATTTTTGAACTGTAGATCCTAAATCTTCATTCATCATGACTATACCATACTATATACAGAGTCTAGAAATCATAGTCCCCCCCCCCAAAAAAAAATTTTTTTTCCCAAGCTCTAGGACTAACTTTGTGAAAGCGACAAGTAGTATATTGGAAGTATAAAGGGAATGGAAATGGTATCAATAAAAAATCTCTCATTTTTTTCCTGGAATTTTTTTTGAAAGAAATTTCTAAATGTCTACCTCTTGGTTCTGAAGAACTGAGCACATGATGCTAGATTTTTAATTTTAAAAGAGAGAAAAAAAGAATCTGAATAAATTTTTTCACAAATCTGGATCAGCCAAACTCAATAAAGCCAAATGGAGATTATCATCTTAGTACAGTGGTTCTCAACCTGTGGGTCCCCAGATGGTTTGGTCTTTAACTCCCAGAAATCCTAACAGCTGGCAAACTGGCTGGGATTTCTGGGAGTTGTAGGTCAAAACACCTGGGGACCCACAGGTTAAGAACCACTGTCTTAGTAGAAGAAACTATTGGCCTTGTGTTAGTAGGGCAGGTCTGTTTCCACACTTTTAAGCAGCTATCCAAAGTGCTAAACCCTACTCTCCAAGTGATAATCAGCACCTTGCAGATAGCCTTTAAGGTTTTGACTAAAATCCATTGTGTATTCACTGCTTCAGTGGCATTAAAACATGTTCTAAACACCATTAAAGATGATAGAAGTGGAAAAACAGAGGTGCCAACTCCAATTCAGTACCACCAACATGAATGAATACATAAGGATTCTAAGCCAGACTTTTTAGCAGCTAAGCACTCCAATCCACTTGTCTGGAGCAATGCCAATTTTATTTCTTGCCATATGGAAATTTCCAAAAACCTATGTTCTCACATTCTTGTTTATAAGGAAAATTGTAAGCGATGGGAAGTTGTTATCCAGGGAAGCAAACAGATAAACCCTTATCTTGTACAATATGTGTAATTATGGTGGGGAGATTCTGATGCCAGTGTTTAGAACATGTTTTGATGCAGAAGTAATAGAACCCCAGCTGGGGAAATAGAGCACAAGGCAGACAAAAAGTCTCTATTAATAACCAAGAGGCATGATGAAAAAAGCTTTGACCATGTGGCATGTAGCCGGGGGGGCGGGGGGGGGGGCTTGAGGGGCTTCAATCCGCCCCCCCCAAATTCTCAGGGTGGTCCGCGAGAAGGCCTTACATTTATTATTTAAACTGTTACGTTTATTCATATCATGATCTGATCACCATGCTCAATATATCCCATATGCATGGGGGTATTGGGATAATGATACAAAAGGTTTGCTAGGGTAGATCCTCTCACTAAGACTCAGCCCCCCCGCCCCCTCCCCGGAATCAAAATCCTGGCTATGGGCCTGACCATGCCCATAGCACTGATAAACCAAATTAGGTCCACGATTAACTGGTGTTTTAATTTTTAGTGTTTATCATCTTTTTTCATTCATCTTGAATGAGTGCTTCTATGTGTTATATAAAATGCTACCAACTCTAAGCTTTTGAATATTGCTGCCATTAACATCAGTGTTGGTTGGAGTGGTTATAGAGTGAAACGAGCTGTTTTTTGTTTGTTACCTATCACTACACGGCAAGGGGCACCAGAAAGCTCTTCATCAAAGTCTGTAATGGAAAGAGAATCTGAAATGCCTGCAGGCTTGCTAAATCCAGCATTCGGGGAGTGCACATTTTTCTGCAGGATCAAGAGGGTCTAGCAAAAATATGGCACATCCTTCAATAGATAAATAATGACAACTGAGTTCATGACTACTGCTTCTATTTATTTAAAGGAAGCAGAAGTTTTATCTAAAATCCATTATACTCTTCTTGCTAGACGTTGTTTATGCAAAAGATAAATACCTCTCAACGTTCCTTCCGTTAGCTCAACCTGTAACATATCATTTCCATGCAAGCTCTTGCCAATCTGTCATTTCTCTTAAACAAATCATTTGAAATGGTTAGTTCTCTAAAAGCACACAACCATTGCTTTTCTGAAAAAGTAATCCTGGAGCTAAAATGTGTTTTCGCCCATTATACAAAGAGCTTGCCAGTCTGGTTTTAATTCTGGATTTAAACACATTAATGCAAAGTACATTACAACTGCTCCTCTTGAAGATTAGGAAGAAGCTGAAATTAGTTGAATGTCTCCTTTGAAGCAAAGGTAAACACTAATCAAAAATGTTTTGAAATAATCTGAATGTTAATGGTGAATATTTATGAGATTTGCTCTTTCAAGGCTTAAAGAGCAAAGGAGAAAAAAGGCATCCAAAAGGTCAACATTAGAAAATCCTCTTTCTTGCTTGGAGTGGGAGATTGTTCTACCGTGCAAACAAAGATGTGACTTTAACAATCCCATTTTTAATAACCACCCACCTGAACTTTATTTCATCTGAACATCAGAGGCAACAATTGGCAGCAGTGAAAGGCAGAATTTCATTATTTTAGACACATTGGATCCTGTATCTAACTATCCAAATAGGCACCATTACCCATAAAAAGCAGAATGAGTTGATACGATTTGTCTTACCTACAATTTTATCGTCCATTCTAATAATGCAACTGTGCCTTCTAAGTAAGAATTGCTATTGCTTTCTCTTCTCCATTTTGATGAAAGAATAATCTACCTGTGATGTCTATTTCAGGACAGAAAAATATGTCAATTTATGGTTATGTTTACATTTATATTTCAATTAATATTGTGGAATTCTTCCCTACTCACTAGATCCATTAATCAGCCCTACCTACTAGATCCATTAATCAGGCATTTTGGGCATTGCAATCCAATATTCAAAGATCTATCATTCCTTGTTCAGTCTTCACTTTCCATTTTTAATATCTATTTTATTTATTAACCACCTTTAGGACACAGGACCATTGACGTGGTAACCAACAAACAAAAAACACTAACCCAGTGCAGTATAAACGCAGTAAAAACAATGATGCCATATGTTGTCTACCAGCCCTCAAGGGCCTTGTTGGCCTAAAAGGTGGTAAATAATTGCTTAAAATAAATAAAATAGAGGATAAAAATGTAATCTAAAGAGTGGATGAATATATCCATCTTAAAAATAAGGAGTGTCCTGATGAGTAACTTAAAAGAGAAAAGAGGCATGAGAATAGTTTTCTGGCATCTTGGGCTTTCATGGATTACCAACCACCTCCTCAGATGCATTGATCTCTTTGTGTTTTTGCTGTCTTAGTTGACTTAACCTGCGGATTAATCATTGGCTAGATCAAGTAATGCTATATTTATTGATTTATTGCTCATTTCTCTCAGTATGTTGAAGATTGAAACAGTACATTTAACTAGAAATGAATAATCAGAGGGAATAAAATATTCACCTTCATTAATCAACCACTATCTCAAATGTTTTTCTTCATAATGAATTATGTACAGAGTATTTTATGAGATTGGTTTCTGACCTCGAATGCATATAATTAACAGTAGAATCCTAAAGATGTTTAGTCAAAAGAAAGTCTTGTTGAGTTCAGGACTAGCCATTTGCCTGGAGCTGATATCATCTGCTCCTTTCCATTGACTGCAATAGGAGGGAAAATACTATTCTACATGGATGAATAAATAGACAGACAGACAGATAGACAGACAGATTGATGTTGTATGCCTTCAAGTCATTTCTGATGTTAAATTTCTGAATCTAAAGCAAATCTAAATAGGATTACTATTTGTTTACTCTGCTTTAGAAAGAACCATTTTCACAACATGAAATCTGAATATATTTCTAACAACTTAAAATTAAGTCATACTATATTTTTTTTTGAAATCACTAGTGAGCATCATCAGCAAATCATTTTGTAAGATTGCACGATAAGACTCTTGAAATATCAGATCTGTCGGCACAGGGGGAAATTGTCCTTGAAAGATATAAAGACGGCATAAAGGAGAATTTATAATGTGTCTCTTGGGTTTGACAATATTAATTTGTCTCAGCCCATTTGGAAGTCTTGGCCACACTGACACTTTCCTAGGTGCATTCTAATGAGGGTGGCATTGTCTCATTAAGCTAAAATGCCATTCGGAACCAAAGAATACAATCATTCAGAGGCAATTGTCTTGAAATATATGGAAAGCTGATATTAATAAATGGAAACCATATGCAAAGAATGAAAGTATAACCACTGTGTGTTTATGCAAACCACAGAGTAAAGCAGTTTAGGGACTATTTTTTGCAATAAATGGAAATACATGAACAATTCTTGGTTTTGGAAAACCTGTCTTCATATGCAGAAACAATCACATGCACAATTGTATAAATATGTGTCTGCGAAGATTTGCTTACTGTTAGTATCAGATGCAATTATTTGATGAAAATCTTGATATGATGAAACTATAAATGCAGAAATACCTTTTTAACCAATGTTCACAAATTAAAATTATTTGGCAGTTATCTGTGGGGTGCATATCTGAAAACTAAGCAGCATAGACAAAATAGAAAAAAATGAAATTATAAGCACTTTCCATCCTGGGCTGTTATTCATCTGTTTTGTCTTTTTTTGTCCTATAACTGGAGTTGGAGAAGGAAGGGGGTGATGTATGTGTTTCAAGTGTTAAAGGACCCAAAGTCAAGATACCTTTCAGAATTTCAAGTTTTGATTGTTTTGAAGAAATACATATATATCTGAAAAGTGCACATATCAGTAAACATAATGTACAAATATACTACTTCCAAATGTACATCTGGTATACATCTAATAAGGACAATAGTCACAAAATATGTACAGTCCCTACATAGCCAGTTGTATAGGGAACACAAGGCTTGTAAAAGTCCTGCAAGCCAGATTCATTGAACAGCAGCCACCATGGTTGAAATTGGGATGTAGGGCCAGTGGGGACAAGTTCTGAGCAGCTGATCTAGAACCGCAGTCTGTACTTTAAGTATAACAACTGCTATGCTTGTGGGACACTTAAATAAAGCAAAAACACACTAACTAATGAAAAATTAATTCAGTAGACTCTCCATATCAATATCTCTGCATCCACTGATTCAACCATTCATGCATTCCAAATATTTTTGAAAAAAATCCCAAAAACTTTGTTGTTTTATATAAGAAATACTATTCGACTATGCCATTGTATACAATGCAACATAAGAATCTATAAATGTTGATGTCCCTGGGGGGAAACCATACCGCAGTAAATAGAAAGGTCCTGTCATATAAAAGTTATGGGAGAAAAGTGTATATAGAATTATGGGGTGTGTATGAGTTGGGGGTGTATTAGTCCAAAAATAAAATGTAAACATTCAAAAAATTTGAAGAGTTTCCACATACGAAATAAGTGTCAACTCTCAAGTCATAATATATTTCTTAAAATTTTAAGAAATATATTATGACTTGAGAGTTGACACTTAAAATTTTAAGAAATATATTATGACTTGAGAGTTGACACTTAAAATTTTAAGAAATATATTATGACTTGAGAGTTGACACTTAAAATTTTAAGAAATATATTATGACTTGAGAGTTGACACTTATTTTGTATGTGGAAACTCTTCAAATTTTTTGAATGTTTACATTTTATTTTTGGACTAATACACCCCCAACTCATACACACCCCATAATTCTATGTACACTTCTGAACAAGTTTATACATATCCCTAGTCTTTCGTTTTCATTAATTCACTACTGTTGGCCTGCTTTATTTGAAGACATCAAATTACATGTCACAAATGTCTCTGAACATTAGCACACAAGACTCCTAAAATGGGTTATGCCATTGCAAACCCACCTTGCTTGAGACTGGAGTCTATCTAGCCCCTCTTGTTACCACACAAAGCCTGCTTGAATGCACTCTGAAAAAGCTCAAAGCACATTTAGCTTTCCACAACTGCAGAGACACAATTCCTTCCAAAAGGTGCATTTCTCATCTTTGTATGCACCCTTTTGTTTGTTTGTTTTTTCATGTGAGAACTGTGCAATTTGCTAGACAGGCCTTTCTGTCTGTGAGAGGTTTGCAGCTGCATACCTCTGTACTTCTGCATTTTCAATATAGCTTGCACCTATGAACATGTAAAACATTAATTAAAAGCAAATAAACATTTTACAATTAATTTTATTCTATTTTTTGTATTCCACAAAGGGGGGGGGGGTATAGTTTTGAAACCTTGTTTAGCAATCCAAAACTATGCATGAGGGGGACGTTTTGCAAAAAGATTTTGGAAAGGAAGAAAGGAAGTGTTTAATAAAGAGGGGAAATTCATATCAGTGGCTTTGTAAGGCTATAGAGCTCATAGTTACTTGAATTTTAAAAAAAGTGATCATATGAAAGAAAACTTTTGGCTTTAGCAGTAGATTGGAACACAGAACAGAAGCAGATAGAAGGAACATAATAAACACACCATAGACTTCACTGGTGCGATTTCGATTACCATATGGTTGAAAATGCTTCTGAAGACTCCTTGAATGCATGTTGATCAGCCTTAAAATGGGTTTTTGCCCATTTTAAAAAGCAACAGCTTCCACACAAGCTGAAGTTTGGATGGCAGTTAGTTTATGACAACATCATATGGTGGTAAGTTTTTTCATTCATGGCTAGGGAACCTCCAATGTGGCTTACAATCCTCATGTGAAAATGTCCTCTGCCTATATGGCATTGCTTAGGAAGAGTTTTTTGTTTGTGTGTGCATGAATATAGAATGTTAAAACTCAAATTTATGGAAGAGCATAGTTTAGGACTACACAGTGTTGTAATATGAATAAATTAAACACACAATATTAATTATCAATCATGCACCAAAATACATTACTAAACTTCCCCACCAAATATGTAAGTATTCTTTTCCATAATATTAAGTATATGTTTGAATGTATTAAAGTAAACCTTGCAGGAATTATGTATTCGATTCTGAGAATTCCATGTCTCCTTCATAAACACTTCAATCAAGAAGCAAATTTTTAACACATTTTGGGCAATCTTTTAAGACAGCATTCACTCAAATGGCTGGTAAATGTTGCTTCCATAGTTAACATTTGATAAAATGTTTAAGAGAAAAGCTATGTATGTGACCAAGTTTGAGGCTATGCTGTGTTTCTTCTTTGATCTTTCTCTAAATCGACCCTATTCATGTGTGCATGTGGGTGCCTTCACATTGCCTGTCAAATTATGGCTACCCTATGAACTTCATAGGGTTTTCTCAGATAAGCAATTCTCAGAGGTGATTTTGCCATTTCCTTCAAGGTGATATTTCTCAGGATACGTGAAGCTAAGATGTGGCTTACACAGAAATGCATATATATGGAATTTTTCAGTTTTAATAGAAATATTGATCGTTTATGTTCTGAGATAATATTTTAAATGACCCATGCAGTCTATAAATGTTGCATTAATGAATGTATGCCTTGGGTGATAGTGACAATACAAAAAATACATTTTGCCAGAAACACTAGAACAGCTTCCTTCCATTATTGCTACTAATCTATTACCTAAAGCAGTTTTACAACCCTGCTGGGAGTGCAAAGAAATTGAAAATAATATGAATTCTTTATTTGCTAAGTGAACTGCCATAAACTACAAAGCAACAATGCTGATAAATCAGAAGATAATGAATTCCTGTATTTATTAACAGCATAAAATGAGTAAATATGCTTGGCCATAAACAGTCTCCTAATTTGATACTGCAGCAATACATGAAGCTGATCATAATAGATGAAGGAGCATTCAGAGTCACACACATCTATGAGAATATTATGAACCAAGACAACAGAACTGGGTGGGAATTTTGTTTTGGTTTACTTTTATAATAATTCACTAACATTTGTGTTTTGTCATATCTGGAGTAACATAAATTTCTACTATTTAAAAAATGGAAGAAACAGAATCAATAAAGTCATCATCTAAGATGGAGCCTTTACATGTTTGGCTCTTTTTTAAATTTCCATGTGCCCAACAACAGCGCTTCACCCCTCATTTTTCTGAAAGGTTTCTTATCTTTATCACCTACATGAAAGTCAAGACAGTACTGCCTTGATGCTGCAATAGCTGTCCCTGTTGAATTTTTTTTGTACTGATGTATAAGAAAATAATTCCAGTTTTTTAAATAATGTTTTTTATATCTAGCACTGAAAGAACTTGAGGACTGAAAAAATTAAATTTGAGGAAAGCAAAACAAAAATGTTTTCACAATGCGTGTTGGATCCCAGTTACCTTTGTGTGTTTAAAAACTGGTAGCCTAGTGATAATTCTGGTATGTACCTGACCCCAGGTTCGCCTTCGACCAGGATGAAGAATATGTTGATATTTCTCCGAGTCAGCTTGACCCGACGAATTTGCAGCCGCCGGTTGTTGACAGTTCACAGCCAGCACTAATTGAAAGGGAAAATGCGGAGGATAACTCTACTCCCTCGCCAGATGCCCTAAGCTCTCCAGAATCCGTGTCCTTCAACAGGAGACGCTATCTAAACGAACAAAGATCTCAGAAACAATCGCTGAGGAGAAGCGCCCGCTTGGCTGAGCGTGGAGACTCTTGCTAGAAGCCTTTCCCTTGGGAACTTTGGAGAGGAAGGCCCCTTGGGGGTAAGACTCTGTACTTCAATAAAAGCCTTGCTCACAGTAGTTTCCATGCAGTGTCAACGTTACTCAACATTAAGAAGGTTCATCGCCTCAAGTTCCCAGCTTCTTGACTGGGGCGGCCAGCAATCGCTGTTACTCACGAGTAGACTGGGATTGAGTCTACTTCTCTGTTGTTTCTTGTACCAAGTTTTATTTCTATGATCTCAAGTTCCTGCCTTACTTCTAAGAACTATTCATGAATATTTGAACCCTGTTTGTGTTCTTTGCTTGCCGAATTGATTCCCCACTTAAACGCTGTTTCGGTTTGAGTGTGTTTCGGTATCTGGACTTTGGACTCTAATACTGGACATATTCCTTGACATTTCTGGACTATCTTATACCTTTTCTTAAAGGGCTATTGCTTGCTCAACTTTTCCACCAATTCATTTTTGGATTACTATTTGCTTTAATAAAGATATTAAAAGATTATTGGCCTCGGTGTTGGTCTTCGGTGCTCTCGCTGCCTGGATTGTAACAATGCTAAAACATAATCCCAGGGTGTTTTCAGACAAAAGGAAACATGAGCAAAAACAGGTTAAAATAGCCTGCTTCTGCTTAGTTTGGTGTCCCCATTCCCAACCCAAACCCTGGGTTTTCCCTCAGGGGTGGCTACATGACATTCTGGATCAAATAAAGGTTGGCCAGGGAGGCAAGGGAAGGGGTATGCGCCCTCTCACACCTTTGGGCTCCAGGAGCTCCAAAGTCCAAAATGGCTGTAGACTGACCCCCAAGATCACATGACATGGTCCCGAGAGTCAATCCACATAGGGCCAATAGCTGGTAAGATTTGGACCATAGCCTAAGGTCCAAATCTTACCAGATGTTTAATTAATGCAGAGTAAACTGGTAAAACCCAGTTTACTCCACATTAATTTGCTTTTGCCAGAGGTGTTGTTTGTATACCTTCGCTTAAAGCAAGACAGGTCTCGCATTAAAGGTCTGTCTGGAAGGGCCCCAGTTCCATGTGTTTCTAATGACATTTCCCTTCAGCTTGTTCAGCTTATTTGGACACCCAAACCAGCAAGGGTAATTTTTTTACGACTGAAATGGACCACATGGCCTCCGGTTGTGACTACCTTCTGTTCTAATCGGGATCACATAGCACACTGAGAGACTGCTACATGCTCGCACAGGGTTTCCCTGTGAGCCCTACCTGTTGAGCCGATCACAATAGAAGAAAGTTGTGACGTGTCTTACGCAAACTGTGTCTAGTTAATGGAGTGAGTGCCTCCATTGCTCAGTTGCAGGGATTCTCAACCTGTGGGTCCCCAGATGTTATGTCTTCAAGTCCCAGAAATCCCAACAGCTGGTAAACTGGCTGGGATTTCTGGGAGTTGTAGGCCAAAACACCTGGGGACCCAGAGGTTGAGAACCACTGCTCTAGAGAGAGATGCTTTGATTGCTGCAGCCAGTCAGATTGCCTTGCCGCTCACTCACTCACAGCTTTAGATTTTGGCTTGGCTCATTTTATTTTTTTATTTTCCTAGATTCTTTTCTTGATTTTTTTATTTAGGGACTGGGTGTACAGGTGGGTGGGTGTACAGTGTTTGGGGACTTGTGGGTGGTCAACTTTTCTTTTAGGGTGATTCTGAACTTTGAGTCACCCTTTAGCCTTCACTAAAGTCTTTAGCTTCTTCTCTGCTCTTGCTTCCCTCCTCTCTTTCAGAAATTACTTTTTAAAGATTATTGTTATGAATTTTAAGATTTCCAGCAAACAGCAAAGCCTCATTCTCAATAAAACTTCCCTACCTAAACCTACCACCAATACCTAATAATTTCTTTCCTCTGCAATCACAAGTTCTCTCTGTTGCTTTATTATATTTCTCGCTGTGCTCTCTGCCTTCTTAATTTAATATAATAATAATAATTTAACTATAATAATAAAAACATTGGGCTTCTGTGGAAGCTTTGCCAAACCAACAGAACCCATCATCTCTCTCTAACTCCAACCTCCATCAGGATATAAAATATTATTGTTTGTTATTATTATTTGTATTCATAAGAATTGCACCAGCAAAACGCCATCAACCAAAGTTCTCCCAGCCTTCCTCTACCAATCCTAATCTTTGCAATCTCTCCACCTTCTTAATTTCATTTATTAATAATAATTTGGCTGCATCTAGCCATAGCCAACAGCCCAGTCCTCATCTTCTCCAATTGCCAGCTGTAATCCTTCTCCCCTTGTCCCTGAGCCCCTCCATTGCCCTTTTTTGGGTCTGCCACCACCTTGTCTTTCTGAATCAGTGAAGCTGATCTGCTATGAACCACTAAGAACTGAAATATTATAATATGCTCCAAAAATATTGGTTTTTTTCCAAAGATTGCTAGATTTCCCATAATACATTTAAAATATATTTCCAGTAGCTCATACAGGAGTGTTTTTCTAATAAGGAGAAATGCTGCTTGCTTGCTTGCTTGTGGATGGTGAGCTGCTGGCCTCTTCCAATATGCTGTGAAAACAAGAAATGCAAAAGCTTTGGAAGAAGTTACTGTTGGTTTTTTATAGTAAACAAAGTGTAATAGTGCGCTGTGTGATATGGAAGTGCATCTTTGACATTTGGCAGTATACTGGTGCTAATTTTCAGAAGTTGGGATTTCTTATTCCTCCAAGCTTATTATTGTTATTGTTTGTATGTATGTGCTGTTGCTGCTGCTGCTACTCTGTCACTGTTCCTCCCCCTCCTTATCTATTGTAATGCCACTTTATACAAAAGCACAGAGTTTGGATGTTTTCAGAACATGTTCACTTGGGTTGTTCCTGAGCAATGTAAACCTCATTCATTCTGAGTAGACATACAATGGCTAGAGGTTTATATTGTGATGTCTCTATTAGAGATGTAAATAAAGTTTGAAATCCTGCTTTGGCAAATATAATTATGATAACAGATCCCATTGGGATCCTGATGTAGTTGTTTATCTCAATGTACAAGTGAGAATATGCAGCAGCAGATATCTTTTCCCGACAACTGGATAGCAGCATTTCGTAAACCTTTTGGCCAGAACACTACCAGACTTAAACAGTAGGTTTTGAGGGTAACATTTGGTCATTGATGACCATTTGCTGACCAATCACCAAAATAAAGAGACTACAAACAAGATATGGGTTGGAATATAGGCAACTTTAGTTTAACTGTCCTCTATTTAATATGTGATGTGCATCATTAAGGAAGGAGCAACTTGGTGTGGTAACAGCTGAGAAATTGGATCTCTTCCCAACCAACTCCTTAGCTTCCCCAGGGAATAAAACACCAGAGTGCCTGAGAAGAATAGCAATTTCATTAAATTCCTCCAAGGCCAGCCCTTTCCAGGAAGACTACCACCAGGGTGGCTACCCGTGGGTTGTTTAACCTCTAAAGGGGACTTAAATATGAGGCCAGCCACAGATACAGTCTCTTTCCCTGCCCCACGTCATTTGACAAGCAGAGGCAGTTCCAGTTTTCAGTTCTAGCCCAAATCAACAAATGGGAGCCCAAGATGCTCATTACGTTTATTTTTCTCTCCCCGTTCTTGGCAAATTATGCCTTGGTCAATTTTCAAGTCCCCTGAAGACAGTGTGGAGTGAGGAAAAAGAGGTCAATGAACTCACACTGTGTTGGAGGTGGGAGGCCGAATTGAAAAACCAAAAAAGAGGAAGAGCAGAGGGACAAGCTAAGACTTACATATTCCAAGGCTTTCCCTTCTGTTTCCCCTCCCTTGACATACTACATCAGGGCAAACTGAATTATGGCCGCCTCCCACTGGAGGTCAGCAAAAACACCTCTCTCTCCAAATCTTCAGGTAAATCCCTACTAAAATAGACCTACTGAATCTATGGACTTTACATATATGCTGAATCACCATTAAACAAATTACAAATACTCTAGAACAGTGGTTCTCAACCATGGGTCCCCAGATGTTTTTGGCCTTCAACTTCCAGATATCCTAACAGCTGGTGAACTGGCTGGGATTTCTGGGAGTTGTAGGCCAAAAACATTTGGGGACCCCAGGTTGAGAACTACTGTTCTAGAAGAAACTAACCAATAGAATAAAAGGCATTATGTTACAAGAGGGGTTATTTTTCAAAAGTTTTTGTTCTCATCTGAGAAATTTGAAAAAATGATTCACACAAACAACTTCTATTTGTCCATAGCGCAATATTTCGCTGGTACAAAATGCAATATATTTGCACACACAGAATAGTATTTGTGCAAACAAAAGCATTATTTAAAGAAAATGCTTGACATCAAAAAAAAATCATCAAAGATGATCAACTTGCCCAGCAGGGGGAAAAAAATCTTTTTTTTCTAAAAATAGAATAAAAAAACATAAATTATCTTATGGAAGAGCAAATTAAGTGGTGACTGTACCATTGCCATGTAGTTATCCCTGTTTTCCCCCTAATTATTTGGCACTGCTTGAATTTATTTAGATCTTGTAAGGATATGTTGGCCTGCAAACTATGGTAGATGCACTTGGTTGTGCCTGTGATGACCCCTTGGATCCATTTCTGGTCACTCCAACTTCTTTCACACAATTGAAGAGAGGAAGGCATTTTTCAGGTCATGAATTTTTTATGGAAAAGTTCTATTCTTCTTTCAGGTCATGCTTCAATGGGACAAAACCAAAGGATATTTATGAAGCATGGAAGTGATGTAAATGCTCAGTTTCTGCTCATTTCTATTTAAAAAGTCATGGTACCATCAAGTAAATTGAAAATGAAGTCTTTTTGCTGTCATCACTCTTTCAAGAAGATTGCCTGAATTTTCACTTTTGGAATAAAAAGGCAAACCTGTATTACAGATCTTGCCTTTTTCTCCTCCAATTATGTTCATGTACTGCTCTAGGAGACCAGAATAATGAAAATGGATGAAATGTAAAGCAATGGGGGCAGCGGGGGAGAAGGAGTAGAATTCAAAGACATAGCCATGTTAGTTTGGAATGCAATGGATCTTGTGGCACCATGGAGACTAACTTTTGTTTTTTCAGCGTAATTCCCCAGATGGATGGTATGAGGTACCAGACCTTTATAGGCAGATTGTCTGTATGAATAGCCATAGAAATGCAAACCTGTCGGTATGATGCTAACGGGGGAAAGTTCAATATGTAGGATTATTTTAGGAGGTAAGATGCTGCCAAAACCCAACCATATGACTGATGGCTGGTTGAGAAACATGTACACATTCTAGTTTCTTTGATTTCCCATTTTCCTGACTTTAAGTTTGTTTCAGCCTGCATATGCCTTTGATTTCCAAATGCAATAAAATTCATCCTTTGAAAAGGTTCATGTTAGAAGTGGTTAATATATGTACACGTTTTTTGCTTCTTAAAATATGCATTTTTGATGCACATTTCCTACCGTGTCAGTGGATTTACAGGTATTTCTTATGTTACAGAAGACACAACTGTGATTTTTTTTTAATCCCAAGCACATGTATTTTTATGTGCGCTTTCTCATGCATTTTATACAGCTGTAAAATCTAAACATAAGATAAATAAAGGATCACATAATTCTGAAAAGTGAAGCTGTACTAAACCAAGTTTCTACCCATCCCCACCACACATCCCATAAGAACAGACATACTGAATCAATGAGACTGAGTAAATGTGGGTTTACTAATCAATAGCTGAATCTGGATTTAAGCAATTTACTTAGGCCTTTGGAAAGCAATTTTGTTTCATTTCACTTGTAGCAGTGGTTCTTAAACCCCTTTCTATGTGCCTCCTATTCTATCCTTGACTATGGAAACATTGTGCACAACTTGGTGAATACAGTCCAAAGGACACTCAAGGCAAGGATTTCAGTTGAACTCAATAGTTGCCTTCTTTTCAGCTACAGTGTCTTAACCAAGGAGCAAGGATCCAAAACAGGCTGCAGAGAGATAAGAGCACAAAGAATATTTTGGAGCTGTTATTCCAGTAATCATTAGACCAATAGAACACACTGCTTTCAAATGTGTTAAAGTGTCCTTCTCTGAAAACAGAAGTTAGATGGCCATTTGTTGAGGATAGTTTGACTGCAAATCCTTAAATGGCAGGGGGTTAGGCTGGTTGACCCTTATGGCCTCTTCCAACTTTATGATTCTATTATCAGAAATCCAACTGCAAGCTTAAGTATGATGCCTTAAGCTACATGTGTCAAATGCAAGACCCGTGGGCCTAATCCGACCCGCCACACCCATTTATTTGGCTCACAATGTCTGGATCCATGTAAGCGAACTAGGGCAAAGGTATGCACACATACTAAGATATGTGTGCGCTTGACATCCCCTCTAGTAACTGGATAACGTATAGCACACATCCACTCCTGTTGTTTATGTTAAATCCCCAAAAGGTTATCTGCTCATCAGTTAGCTTTATTACAAGAGTAGGTAAAGATTGGCCTTCAAAATGCTGCACTACAACTCATGTATTCCTCATCATTGGACATCATGACCAGAGCTGACATATATGGAAAGCTGCAATTTTTCCTGTGCAATCAATATAGTTGGGTTTGGATTTAGATACAAGGCTTGTGGATATGATGTAGGACTTTAAAAGGTCCTTTAATATTTCCCAAACCACAGAGCCTCATAGAATCATAGAGTTGAAAGAGATACCAAGGGCCATCCAGTACAACCTCCTGCCACGCAGAAACACACCACTAAAGCACTCCCGACAGATGACCATCCAGCCTCTGCTTGAACACTTTCAGAGAAAGAGACACCACCACACTCTGAGGCAATATATTCCATTGCCGAACAGCTCTTACTACTAGGAAGTTTTTTCTGTAATTTGAATCCATTGCTGCTTGTCCTAGTCTCCAGAGCAGCAGAAAACTAGGTTGCCCACTCCACAAGTGCTGTTGGGTTGCAATGCCCATCATCCCCAGCCCTGGCTGCGTCCTATGCATCTTAAATGCAGCAGACACAGAGAATGTAGCCTGTCCTTGGCAGAGAGGGCAAGGTCTTAAAATTTGTCTTAAAATTACAAACTGATCTTTGAAGGCAACCATAAGGATGATGTGGCCCTCAGTGAAATGAGCTTGATGTTCTTGCCTTAAGCAGTTGCTATTTCAAAGCTCTGCCTTCCCAGAAGAAAAGTGATTGGACTTGAAGTGCTGGTGCTGCATTCTTAAGGTATCTGGTCTAGAATAACTGAAAGGCTGGTATGTAATACAGCAGTGAGAGAAGTTTTTCTATGCTGTAGGCCAGGGGTCTTCAAACTTTTTCAGACTGTTGGGGGGCTGGACTATGATGAAATAGTCCAAAATAAGAATTGTTGTTGTTATGTCCCTTCAAGTCATTTCAGACTTAGGTCAACCCTAAGAATAAAGTTGAGGATAGGGGCCAGGTAAATGACCTTGCCGCATCCAGCCCACGGGCCTTAGTTTGAGGACCCCTGTTGTAGGCTGTTCATTGATTGAGTTAGAGAAGTAATAAAGAACTGCTCTGGCAGACAGAATGAGGACATAATTTATTTATTTATTTATTTATTTATTTACAGTATTTATATTCTGCCCTTCTCACCCCGAAGGGGACTCGGGGCGGATCACATTGCACACATATAAGGCAAACATTCAATGCCATAACATAGAACAGAGAAGAGACAGACGCTGGCACGGGCTGGCCTCGAACTCATGACCTCTTGGTCAGAGTGATTTGTTTCAGCTGGCTGTTATCCAGCCTGCGCCACAGCCCGGCCTAAGTGTACCTTTGAGCCCCTTCTCTTACAATCCCATTGGATGGGCCACCAGAATTGCCACACATTGTAGTGAAACCACTGGTGCCCATCGAGGGTGTGGAGAACCTATCACCCCACACCCTGCATCACCCGACTCACCCAAGTCCTCATATCACGGGGGGAAGCATCGGCCACCCGGTTTCCCCCCATTGACTTCTATTCAACATGGGAAGCCTTCCATGTTGCTGCCATGGCAGCATGTGCAATTTCCCCTATACTTATATGATAGAGTCCTGCCAGAAGTTGCTCTACACGGAACTGGGCTGTGGCACAGCTGGTTAGTAGCTAGCTGCAATAAATCTCTACTGACTGAGAGGTCATGAGTTCGAAGCCAGCCCGGGTCAGGGTAAGCTCTTGACCATAAATAGTCCAGCTGCTGTTGACCTATGCAGCCGAAAGACAGTTGCATCTGTCAAGTAGGAATTTAGGTACCGCTTATGCGGGGAGCCTAATTTAACTAATTTGCGATGCCATGAAATCTCCAGCAGTATGCGGAAAGAGGAGGAAGTTTCCATCAAAAGGACTCAGTGTTGCAGTAAATGATGAAGCAGCAGCTTCTACTGTGGCCAGAATAGAGCATATCCTCATGAAACCAAAATCTGGAGTGTTAAATTGCCTCTGTGTCTCTGTCTATATGTGGTTGTCTATTTATGTCATTTGTCCAATGGCATTGAATGTTTGCCATTGTCACGACCCAGGCTGCAGAGCACCAATAACCATACACAGAGGCCAGAATCTATCTAATATCTTTATTGTAGGAATATATAAAGTTAATAAAAGCAAATGTAAAAGATAGTCCAGAAGCAGACCTTTCAGGAAAGGTCAAAATTAGTCCAAAGAAATAATGTCCAATATGAAATATTAAGGTCCAAAGTTGTAATCCAATAACCGAAACACTCACTTTGACAAGCAAAGTGAGGGGAGATGACAAGGTCCTTTAGTCCATGAAACTTGAGCGAGGCTAGGAAATAACTTGATACTTGAAACAAGGCTTAAAACGTGGAACAAGGTAACTAGGAACAAGAACAAGGTCCGTGGAATAACTTGGTAAAATCCGTGGAACAAGGCAAGGATTGGTCCTGGGAAACAAGGCAAAGTCCGTAGATAAACAAAGGCTGGGAAGCAAGGCGAAGGCTGGATAGCAAGGCAAGGCTTGAGCAGGAGCGAGGCTTGAATCGGAGCGCGCTGTCCAGACACAACTCGCTCCGTAGGCTGACGAATTGACTCCGCGAAGTTACTACGCGGGCAAAACACCTATATAGAGTCTAACTTTCCCACCGAAGCAGTTCTCTGGGAATCAGAAACGAAAGCTAAACTCTGAGACCAGATGTTAAACTCCTTAAAGATTCTCACGAGAAGCAGTCTTAATTGGCTACATTCTTAGCTGCAATTCTTGCACTCCTGCGCGAAGCTGAATCCAAACTTCTCTGTTGTTTACAAAACTCCCGGCGCAAGAATACGGGAGAAGTAGGCTCTGGGCTTGTTTGACATACTTCTGGGAGACAACTTTCTTGCAGGTGCAAGGTTCCCAGATCTGCCTGGGAAAGATCTGGCTGAGAGGAATCCAGTTCAGACTGGGAAGGTAAAAAACCCAAGTTTTCATCTTCATCAGGAATTACAATGTCCTGAGCAGGACTACAAGGCCCATGAGTCATCACACTATCCCCCTCCTCAAGGCCCCTCCCAAACTGGGGCCCTCTCCCCGAGGCGCGAGGTCGCGGCTTGGCGGGATAGGTCTGATGAAAGCGACGGGTTAGATCAGGAGCATGGACTGTGGAGGCGTCTTCCCAAGAGCGTTCTTCAGGGCCAAAACCCACCCAGTCAATGAGATATTGTAGGCGGCGGCGGTGAAAGCGAGAATCCAAAATGTCCTCAACCTCGAACTCCTCCTCCCCATTCATCAAAACAGGAGGGGGGGCCGGTTGGTCTGTATCAGGACGCACACCATCCGCCGGAAGGAGCAGGGAACGGTGAAACACTGGGTGAATGCGCATTGAACGCGGAAGTTGGAGTTTGAAAGTCACGGGGTTTAATTGCGCCACCACTGGATAGGGGCCAATGAAACGGGCATCTAACTTCCGGCAAGGGCGGTGGGAGGGCAGAAAGCGAGTGGACAGGAAAACCCGATCTCCTACCTTGATTTCGGGGCCCGGCTGGCGATGTTTGTCAGCGTGGCGTTTATAGTCCTCCTTGGCTTGGTCCAGTTGCTGGAGCAGAAGTTGTTGCACCGCTGTGAGTTCCTGCAGCCAATCCTCTGCTGCGGGAACCTCTGAAGTTTCAATGACAGGGGGAAAGAAACGTGGATGGAAGCCGTAGTTTGCAAAGAACGGCGTTTCTTTTGTAGAAGCTTGAACTCCATTGTTGTAGGCAAACTCAGACAGTGGTAACAGAGAAGCCCAATTGTCCTGTTGATAGTTTACATAACAGCGAAGATACTGCTCCAAAGTGGCATTGGTGCGCTCCGTTTGCCCATCTGTTTGGGGATGATGAGCTGAAGATAAGCGAGAGTCTATGCCCAATAGTTTTTGTAGTGCCTTCCAAAAACGAGAGGTGAATTGAGATCCACGGTCTGTGACTAAACTCTTGGGCAATCCATGTAGTCTGAAGACATGTTGAAGAAATAAATCCGCAGTTTCCTTGGCCGTGGGGAGGCCTTCGCAGGGAATGAAATGGGCTAACTTGGTGAATAGGTCCACCACCACTAAGATCGTGGTGAACCCACAGGAAGGTGGTAGGTCAGTGATGAAATCCGCGGAAATTATTTCCCATGGGCGAGATGGGGTAGGAAGGGGGTGTAAAAGCCCTGAGGGCTTCTCCCTTCGTATCTTGGAGCGCTGGCATACTGGGCAGGTGTTGACATATTTTTCCACATCCTTGCGGATCTTGGGCCACCAAAAATCCCTTAGGATCAAATGCATAGTTTTAAATAGTCCGAAATGCCCTGCTGGTTTGCAGTCATGACACAGACGAAGCGCTTTTTCCCTGCCCGGTCCGGGTGGGATATAGACATGATTTCTATAGCAGAGCAGCCCATCTTTAAGCGAAAAGGGAAAATGCAGACCTTGGCGAAGTTGGTCCTGCGCCCAGGCATCTGCTTGCTGACTAGCCCTGATTTCTTGAGCACAGATGGGTCCTGGAGTAGGGAAAGTTGAACCAATGGGAAGGGATTTGGTGTTCCCCACCGTGAGCGTGGCAAAGTTCTCAGGTTGTAGCAGTTGGGATTCAAAGGTCTCCTTGCGTCCTGCAGCGTATTCCGGTTTACGTGACAGGGCGTCTGCTTGCTTGGTTTGGGCTGGGGTCACATAATGGATCTGGAAGTTGAAACGTTCAAAGAATAAAGCCCAACGTTGCTGCCTCTGATTTAGTTTGCGGGCAGTTCTTAGATGTTCTAGATTACGATGATCAGTGTGGACTTCAATGGGAAATTTGGCCCCTTCTAGCCAATGTCTCCAAGTTTCAAAGGCTGCCTTTATGGCCAGTAGTTCTTTTTCCCAAATGGTGTAATTCCTCTCTGGTGTGGTTAGTTGACGAGAATAAAAGGCACAGGGGTGGAGGTGATCTCCCACCGGTTGTAAGAGTACAGCCCCAATTGCCACATCAGAGGCGTCCGCTTGCACCACAAAAGGGGTTCCAGGATTTGGGTGCTGTAGAATTGGCTGGGAGGTGAATAGTTTCTTTAGTTGCTGGAACCCTTTCTCTGCTTGATCAGTCCAGCGGAAAGGCTGCTTTCCACGGATGCAGCTAGTGATGGGGTCGGACCAGCGGGCAAAATCTGGAATGAACTTGCGGTAGTAGTTCGCGAACCCCAAGAAACGCTGCACCTCTTTCTTGTTAGTTGGCGCCCGCCATTCCAATACTGCTGAAACTTTGGCTGGATCCATGGAAAGCCCTAGAGGCGAGATGCGGTAACCAAGGAAATCTACCTCTTGTAGATCAAAAGCGCATTTTTCCAGCTTGGCATAAAGTCCATGATCCCGCAATCGTTGTAACACCATTTTGACGTGGTTCTCATGTTCTGATTGTGATCTGGAAAACACCAAAAAATCGTCCAGGTAGATTATCAAGAACCTGTCTAGATAGTCCTGAAAAATGTCATTGACAAAATGCTGGAACGTTGCGGGGGCTCCGCATAAACCGAAATTCATAACTCGGGACTCAAATAATCCGAATTTGGTCTGGAAGGCGGTCTTCCACTCGTCCCCTTCCCTGATGCGAACTAAGTTGTAAGCCCCCCGAAGATCCAGCTTGGTGTAAACCTTGGCTCCTCGAAGCCGATCCAGTAGATCCGAGATTAAAGGCAGGGGATAGCTGTTCCGCTTGGTGATATTGTTCAATGCTCTGTAGTCCACCACCAAGCGTAGTTCCCCTGACTTCTTCTTCACAAACATCACTGGGGAGGCGGCTGGGGATTGAGAGGGTCTGATGAATCCCTTGCGAAGGTTTGTCTCTAGGAATTCCCTGAGAGCTTCTTGCTCTGGTTCAGTCAGGGAGTAGAGATGCCCTCGCGGGATCGGGGCCCCCTCCACCAGGTCAATGGCACAGTCATAAGGTCTATGTGGGGGTAATTTTTCGGCTTCTTTCTCATTGAATACATCCCAATACTCGGAGTACTTCTTTGGCAAGGTGATGATGGGCTCGGTGTCTGTGGCATGGCATACCTTGGCTACGAGGCAATGGTTTTGGCAGTACGGTGAAGCAAACTGCAGTTCTCTGTTGGACCAGGAGATGTTAGGGTCGTGGAGAGTCAGCCATGGAATTCCCAAAATCACAGGGAAATGGGGAACCTCGGTAACAAAGAAGGAAATCTCTTCCATATGTTCCCTTATCCACATCCTGGTGGGTTCCGACCACTGACTTACGGGGCCCGTCTTGAGGGGACGGCCGTCTATGGCTTGCACCACACGGGCATTCTTGAAATCATGATATTGTAATCCCAGAGAGTCGGCATACTCTCTATCGATGAAATTGTTGGTAGCTCCAGAGTCTATCATGGCGTGGATCATGACGGGTCCCCTTTTTGCTGACCATAATGTGACCACGAGAAGGAACAGGACCCCGGTTGGCGGCTCTTGGATGGATTTTTTGACCGGGTTGGCGAGCCCCTCTACACCCGGTCGTTGGCTTCCCCCGCCGGCTGTGTGCCAGACGGCTCAGACGCCTTCGTCTCCGTGGAGGACGCCGCCGCAAGACGGGCGGCAGGCTTCCCTTTGGCTGGGCACTCTCTGGCGAAGTGGCCCCCGTTCCCGCAGTACCAGCAGAGGTTTAAGCGTTGACGACGGGCCTTCTCGGCGGCATCCAGTCTGGGACGCACATTGCCCAACTGCATCGGCACCTCCTCGCCTCCTCTGGGGTATGGGGTTGGCGGTGGGGGTCTCCACACCGGACGTGGCTGAACGCTGGCGGGAGCGGGGGGTTTTGCCCCGGCTCTACTGCCCTGGCCTCGAACCCACTGTTTCCTGTTGGCAATCATGACTTCAGCCCGTAAACATTGATCAATGAGTGCCTCGAGGGTCTGGGGAGGATCCACCTTGGAGATTTCTTCCAGCATTTCAATGTTGAGACCCTCCCGGAATTGTCCCCTGAGGGCTACATCGTTCCAGCCGGTGTTGTGGGCCAGCACTCGGAACTCGGCTATATACTGAGACATAGGTCTGTCTCCTTGGAAAAGGCGACGGAGTTTGTGACCGGCTGCCTCCAAATTGTCCTCGATTCCCCAAGTCTCCTTGAGGTGGTCCAAGAAGTGTTGCGCTGATCTTAGGTGTGGAGAGGCTTGGTCGAACAGTGCCGTCGCCCAGCTGGCCGCTGGCCCGTCTAGAAGACTGTAAACCCATGCCACTTTGATGTCTTCTTGGGGAAACTCGGCGGCACGGGCCTCCAGATAAGCTTGACATTGGCGACGGAAGACATGAACCTTAGAAGCTTCTCCAGTAAACTTGGTTGGCAACGCCATGGCCGGGAGACGAACTCCGCGTTCCTTCAAACCCCTTATTTCTCCATCCTGTGCATTGAGCTTATCACGGATTCGGTCCACCTCTTCCTTGTCGATGGTGTAGGTAATCGGCTGGCCGCTCGGCCCAGGTACGGTTCCGGTAGACATTCTGACCGAGGTTAATTGGTGCTTAGGGTGGCGGAGTCAAACTGTCACGACCCAGGCTGCAGAGCACCAATAACCATACACAGAGGCCAGAATCTATCTAATATCTTTATTGTAGGAATATATAAAGTTAATAAAAGCAAATGTAAAAGATAGTCCAGAAGCAGACCTTTCAGGAAAGGTCAAAATTAGTCCAAAGAAATAATGTCCAATATGAAATATTAAGGTCCAAAGTTGTAATCCAATAACCGAAACACTCACTTTGACAAGCAAAGTGAGGGGAGATGACAAGGTCCTTTAGTCCATGAAACTTGAGCGAGGCTAGGAAATAACTTGATACTTGAAACAAGGCTTAAAACGTGGAACAAGGTAACTAGGAACAAGAACAAGGTCCGTGGAATAACTTGGTAAAATCCGTGGAACAAGGCAAGGATTGGTCCTGGGAAACAAGGCAAAGTCCGTAGATAAACAAAGGCTGGGAAGCAAGGCGAAGGCTGGATAGCAAGGCAAGGCTTGAGCAGGAGCGAGGCTTGAATCGGAGCGCGCTGTCCAGACACAACTCGCTCCGTAGGCTGACGAATTGACTCCGCGAAGTTACTACGCGGGCAAAACACCTATATAGAGTCTAACTTTCCCACCGAAGCAGTTCTCTGGGAATCAGAAACGAAAGCTAAACTCTGAGACCAGATGTTAAACTCCTTAAAGATTCTCACGAGAAGCAGTCTTAATTGGCTACATTCTTAGCTGCAATTCTTGCACTCCTGCGCGAAGCTGAATCCAAACTTCTCTGTTGTTTACAAAACTCCCGGCGCAAGAATACGGGAGAAGTAGGCTCTGGGCTTGTTTGACATACTTCTGGGAGACAACTTTCTTGCAGGTGCAAGGTTCCCAGATCTGCCTGGGAAAGATCTGGCTGAGAGGAATCCAGTTCAGACTGGGAAGGTAAAAAACCCAAGTTTTCATCTTCATCAGGAATTACAATGTCCTGAGCAGGACTACAAGGCCCATGAGTCATCACAGCCATTATATGTGCATTGTGATCCGCCCTGAGTCCCCTTCGGGGTGAGAAGGGCAGAATTTAAATACTGTAAATAAATAAATAAATAAATAAATAACTACACCGTGGGATGGGACTTGGCAGACTCCATTGTAAAAGTATAGGTGAACTGGTGTCTGCTGCCATAAAGGACCTAATCTGATGAGGTTGTAATTAGAAAGGTACCTGGCAGAGGTGAATAACTGAGGAATACTTGGACTACTGAGAAATAAAACAAGCAAGCAAACAAACAATAAAGGACTGAAGTGACTAGAAGCCTACTTCGGTTTCTGAAAAAAATGTATTTTCTTTGATGTTCAATAATGCAGAGAGGGCTTGCAACCTATTTAAAAGGTAACCTGATGGGAGTCTCCTTTTTTTAGGTCAGAAAAGGGTTAGTTTGGAGCCTTGGAAGCTATTGAGGGACACCAAAACATCCTGGGAAAGAGGGAGGGCCTACAATTAAGAATCATAGTTTATCCAGCTCTGATTGAGGGATTCTTCATGAGAAAGCCCTTAACAAAGAGCTTGAAAATGTTCCTTTGAAAACTTTTTTGGGATCTTTTTTGTACTACCACCCAGCTAGTATGTCCACTGGAAATTGTACCCCAACCCTCTCTCTTTGCTACCCTCCACATCTTCAGATTGTTTTTCTGACAGTGCGATGGAGGGTTTAAATCTCTCATTAATAATACTGGATGTGTGAGCAAAGCCAACATGTCCAACGGCAAGGGATTAACTGGATTTTCTAGTGAAATCCCTAGCAAAACTGCCATCATAATCCCAGAGATCAGGGGAAATTCAACTACGATAAAAGGCTCCATATGCAACATTGAACTCCCCTTTCTGCTCTGCATCTGTGGCCTTCTTTGTGTTGTTGTTGTTTTATTCATACAGTGTACAGCACCTAATAGCCCACTGTAAGCAAAAAGGAGATTGCTTGCCCTAAGGACCTTAGTGTAGAAATGAAGACAAGGGGAGGTATTAGTTGCTGGATAAGAACCCTACTGATAAATTTATTGAACGATGGACATGCAAGAAACTGAGAATTCCCAGATTGCAAAGGTTCAAAGAATGATTTGTGTGGTGTGTCAGGAAAATGAAAACATTATTAACAAGTCGCTTGAGGCATAAAAATCAATAAAACATTGAAAACAACTCAGTAGAGCAAACAGTGTTTGCCACACTTTGATGACAAGTATGTAGACCTAAAAATCCATACAACTTTGACAAATAATACTAAATTGGGAATAGTTACAGGACTTTACATGGAAATTATAAACTGTGAAACTATTACTTTGATTATGCACCAGTGAATAGGCTAACTCAACCAAGGTGGGTTCAAGGCATTTTGTTTCCTGACAAAAAAAGGAATCATAAAGTAAATCTTCATAAATTTCAATCTCATGGACAAGAACAAATAATTACACCATTTTAAACCTTGCTGCAAATAAATCATCAAAAACTATGGAATTTTCAAAAATTATTATAACTTGTCCCTTGTAGAGCAAACAACATGTTCTGCACAAACCCCTCACATTTCTGTACAGATTATTATGGCATCTTCATGACAAAAAATGTTTCCTGAATAGTAAAAAATTATGTTTCCTGTGTTATTTAAAGATCTGTTGAAAATACTGTTTTGCGTTCAAGAAACTTATTTGCTGGCACAGAAAATGTTGCTTCTGGGCACAATGAATCTCAAACTGCAAGTATTCTTACCTGTCTAGGATTCCCATCATCAAGATTTACCATAGAATCATAGAATCATAGAGTTGGAAGAGACCTCATGGGCCATCCAGTCCAACCCCCTGCCAAGAGCAGGAAATTGCAATTCAAAGCACCCCTGACAGATGGCCATCCAGCCTCTGCTTAAAAGCCTCCAAAGAAGGAGCCTCCACCACACTCTGGGGCAGAGAGTTCCACTGCTGAACAGCTCTCACTGTGAGGAAGTTCTTCCTGATGTTCAGGTGGAATCTCCTTTCCTGTAGTTTGAAGCCATTGTTCCGTGTCTTAGTCTGCAGGGCAGCAGAAAATAAGCTTGCTCCCTCCTCCCTATGACTTCCCCTCACATATTTATACACTTTTACTAACTATTAAAATATTGCTTCCATTCCTAGCTCTCACTTAAGGTACAGAAGTTGACTGGCAGTTGATTCTTTCTTTAGTCTGGTAATGTGATAACCTTCTTAAATTTGCACTTCTGACCTTCTGACACTTGCATTTCAGGGCAGCAGAGAAGGTTATGAAGTGCAGAGCAGACTTCATGGTTCACTTAATTATCTCATGCAAAATATCTCTCTTTCTGCCCCCATCTGCCCCAGCATCACTCAGAGGATCTCCTCACTCTGCCTAAGGCTGCTTCCACATAAAGCCATCAGCATACAACATAAGCACACCATTGTAATTGGCCTCTTTGGCTGGGATATTCTGCAAGCAGTTAGAAAACAAAACATTGATTTCTTGCATTCCACTCTGTGGTAAAGCTTCCATTGAAATCCTTTTTATTCCGTTTTTTCAACAGAGCTTCAATGTATGTGTTTTGGATGTCTCCAAGGAGGAAGAAAAGAAAATATCGTGCAAAGCACCGTATACCCATTTTCCTTTGTATAAAGCAGAAGCTGAAATATTTTGCTAATATGTTCATTAAAGCCCTTTTTCTTAACCATTCCAAAATATTCTTCTTCTTCTTCAATCGCACAGTCGTTTCCAACTGTTCGTGACCTCATGGACCAGTCCACGCCAGAGCTCCCTGTCGGGCGTTGCTGCACCCAGTTCCTTCAAGGTCAAGCCAGTCACTTCAAGGATACCATCCATCCATCTCGCCCTTGGTCGGCCACTCTTCCTTTTTCCTTCCATTTTCCCCAGCATCATGATCTTTTCCAAGCTTTCCTGTCTTCTCATGGTGTGTTCAAAATACTTCAACTTTGCCTCTAATATTCTTCCCTCCAATGAGCAGCCGGGCATTATTTCCTGGAGGATGGACTGGTTGGATCTTCTTGTGGCCTAAGGCACTCTCAAGATTTTCCACCAGCACCAAAGTTCAAAAGCATCTATCTTCCTTTGCTCAGCCTTCCTTATGGTCCAGCTCTCGCAACCATAGGTTACTATGGGGAATACTTTTGCTTTCACTATGCGGACCTTCGTTGCCAGTGTGATGTCTCTGCTCTTCACTATTTTATCGAGGTTGGCCATTGCTCTTCTTCCAAGAAGTAGATATCTTCTTATTTCCTGGCCGCAGTTTGCATCTGCAGTGATCTTTGCACCTAGAAATATAAAGTCTGTCACTGCCTCAACATTTTCTCCCTCTATTTGCCAGTTATCAATCGGTCTGGTTGCCATAATCTTGGTTTTCTTGATGTTTAAGTGCAGCCCGGCTTTTGCACTTTTCTTTCACCTTGGTGATAAGGCTCCTCAGCTCCTCCTCATTTTCAGCCATCACTTTCAGCCATATTTTTCCCAAAATATATGCTCCTCTTATATGGATATAATCATATTTGTACAATTTATAGCTGTTTTTAATGATCACATGACAGTGGAAAGATATTTGATAATATAGCTATGAATCTGTAAAACACTGCTAAAGTCCGTCTGAGAGCTCGTGTGGAATAATAGTTTGAGTGTTGGACAAAGATACTGAGAGACGAGGATTGAAATCCCATCTTATATGGAAAACCATTGACATTGGGCAAGTTACAGTCCCTCAGCCTCAGAAGAAAGATATGGTGAATCCCTCTGAACAAATTTCGCCAGGAAAAACCCATTAGTCAGAAACAACTTGAAGGTAAACAACAGCAACAGTCTTGCTCTCATTTTTGTTCTCTCTCACACACATATAAGGACCAGAGGTTTCTATAACCCCATTAATTGCTTTAAGCTTATTTATTTAGCACAAAACAGTAGATAAATGTTAGTGACATGAATTCTCTCAGCATAAGGCAACATTTTACCTATGCAAACTAAGCTTATTGTTGTGTAAACTGAGGTTTATTGGGTGAAATATAAAATTAGATTTCTTCTCATTGCTGCCAGTGGTGTAATTTTCCTCTGAATTAATTAGGACAATTGAAACATGACAGTTCAATTCAACTGAATATTATAATTTATTTTAAGGATTATTCTGGTTAATGCATTTTTACCACAGTGAATGACTCTGGTGGATTTGGATTGGAACGTTCTAAATGTCAAAAGGCTTTTAGTTGTTCCAATGTGCTACTTTTAAAATTGAACAATACATTTCCTACTTCTTTTACACTTGTAGCTTTCCAGATACCATTTAAAAATAATTGTAAAAAATAATGATATATTGTAAAATTGTCTAATTAACGTTCAGAACTGTATCTCAGACATTTCTCCTCTGAAAACTGGTTATTTCACAAAACAAACAAACATGCTCTTTATCCCTGGGTTTCAGTTAATAAGCCTGCTGAGAGTTATCTTTGCAGTGATCATTTGAGATAAAAATCCTCAAAAGAATTTATTTCCAGATTGAAGAGAACCATGCATTTTATCCATTCTTATAATACAGGGATACAGTGGTTCTTAGTATTCTCTAAGATTCGAAGACTAAGAAAATCATGATAATTTGTGAAAAGCCAAGTACTTCCCTTATGACTTCCATTCTTCAACAAAGCATATGCTGGATGACAAAACAGTCTTAACTGTTATCCCCTTTTAATCTTATTTATCTTTATGGAACCATATAATTAAAATCTCTCCTAAAACTTTATCTCATGTGACTTATCAGAAAACCTGCTGAATAAATTTCACTATAAACCTGTTTGAATGTGTTGCTTCTGTTATTTTATGTAATATTGATTATAGTGTTTTTTTAATTCTGGCTAATTTTTTGTTGTATTTTATATGTTCTGAGTTGCACTATAGTTGCCTAGTAAGCCGCCACAAGTCCCTTTAGAGAGACGGGATGGGATATAAATAAAATTATTATTATTATTATTATTATGGCAGGAAAGTTAAAGCAAAGTTGTGCCATAGCATAAGTCATTTTATTAAAAAGCAACAATGGTCTTAATTCTTAGTGTTCTCAATGTGTTATAATTTCACCCTTGATACAAAGAGTACGAATCTCCTCAAAATTTGAAATCCTTGTTGAAGTTATACCTCGTGCCACCTACAGAGGCTAGGTTGGAGTTGTTTTGATGTGAATTTTGCATTGTATATTTTTGTCAATCTTCCATTTTAATTTAACACAACTTTTTGTTTTATTGTATTCCTTTTTCATGGTGTATACATAGCTGTGAAGAAAACACTCCTTAAGATCAATCAATCAGAAATGTTTCAAAACACAAATCTTTTTGCCACCAACAAGCCATTTCTTCTTTTGGGAAAAGGGGGTTTGTCACACATGAAATGCTCACTGAGTTTTCCCTCAATTGACATTTTGATTACTTTTTTTATAATTGTGAAATTATTTAGTTTTTCCTATAAGAATAAAACTTGTGAAACCTTATATACCCAACAGTTACTTGGGATGTAATTCCAAGGAAAATATATTTGTGTAGCAATTTCATCTAGGACCGTGGATAAGGAGGTTCCTGCTCAATGAGTTCCTGCTAAACCAGTTCAACCTAGATTGAGGGCAAGTGATCCAGGTTGAATTTTTATTATAATTTGTCCAAATGGGATGTTACTACATGCAATAAGCTTCATAAGGTACAAGCACAAATTCACTGAAAAACACTAGACATTTTATGCAGTTCTGACAGCTATTCAGACTTTTTGCTCCCTGCCTTGATTGGCTGAGATGCGAGGATGGCTTAGATCAATGCAGGGATTGGTCAGAGCTTCCCCTGAGGTCACAGGCTGAAGGAGGAGATCCCCATGGTGTTTAAGGAGAATAACTAGTGGTTAGACAGTTTGAAGTTCCAAACTGTTGCAGAGATGCCTCCTGGGAGGGTGCAGACTGGAGGAATTGGTGACATGGGTTTGTAGATGATTCTTTGATTAACTCAAGTGTCCAATTCCATGTGAGACAAAGATGCAAGATTCAAAATACAAAGAGTGAGAGTTCCAAATAATCAGGGGGTTTGGCTGCCCATTCAGGAAATTAATGAATTCATGTTTGCTGAGGCTCCTCTTCAGTGGAAGTGGCATATTTTCAGTCTCAGTTAAGTGAACAAACATCCTGAGCTCATTTTGGTGACAAAGGGGACCATCCGTCTTACATACAGACAAAGGTCCTGATATTATCAGACTTGGGAAATAACTGGAGGGACCTTGGCCATGATCCCTGTTCCCAAGAGATTATGCAAACTGAGGACATAAGGAGGTAGCTGCCTTCAAAATATAGTTGATAAATTTTATACACTTAGGAATTGACACAGTATATAAGGAATACAAGTTACACATAAAATATCAAGTTGATATATTTATTAAAGAATTAGGTTTAATTGAGTTTTTAGGGTACAGCTGCTGCTTCCTTCTAGAATCTCTAGCGGCTTCAACATTTCACAACTTTGGAGCCCCAGGAAATGTAAAAAAAAATCATATTTCTTGTTTGAAGTCTCTATATCCTTTTGGGGATGGGCGCCATGACTTGTTAACATTTGAAATTACATCTTCCTGAAGGATGCAACCAGAAATTTTAACAATTTTCTACCCTCTGTGACACAGCTTGAAAATCACATTTTTGAAGACTTTTCACAACATTTGCTCATGATAGTTTTTGCTTTTTGTTTGTGTTTTTGCTTTTTTCTGGGTTTTGTGTGTGTGTGTGTGTGTGTGTGTGTGCGCGCGCGCGTGCTGAAAATGCTGGTTTCTGTGCAAATTTTGTCCCAAAGCCCAAATATTTTCATCAGTTCAGAAGTCTTCCATCAGGATTTCTTGATCTGACATGGTCTGGACTAAGGTTTACTTGCGGGGTTTATGGACAATGGATTTAAGTATTTATATGTTTTTAAGCTTTGTATAATGTTTTTATTAAGTATAGTTTATTGATTTAAATGTGTTGCTTGATTTTATTGAATTTTGTTCTGGGCATTGAATTTTGCCAGTCTCTGTAAGCCACCTTGAGTCCCCTCGGGTGAGAGAGGCGGGGTAGAAGTGTTGTAAATAAATAAATAAATAAAAATAAAAAGACATGTTTTTCAGTTATTTATGAGTATTTTCAAATATTATCTGCATCCCTACATTTTACATTATATTGTGGAAACTGCCAATACAAATGCTGCTTTTGTTGCTGGTTATACCATAAACCAAACCAAAATGAAGTAAAATAAAGCCTAAAGCCTTGGTAGGGGGTGGGGGAGAAGACCTGTTCCAGACATTGCTAATGGTACTACTAGGAGATAGATTTGTGGAAAAAGTCTATTACCTGTCTATTAAATGTCTATTACCTGGAACTTCATGCAATGGCAATGGCTGGCTGAAGGTCTCCACAAGAGAAGAAGCTAAGTTGGCAGTAACTACCATCACCAAAGCCGGTTCTCACTGATTTTTCTCACTGAAGTGAGGGGAAAACAGGAGATCATTAACAAGTGCTGAAAAGCTTTGCTACCTACTCTGCAACCACAGAAACCATGTGCAAATTGAGAGGGGACAGGAAAAGCAAGTCAGCGAAGATAACAAAGCCTGCCACCATGCTTTCTTTAATGTCTTCTAACTTAGAATCTGAATTCTATGTATTATAATTACAAAGATCTTCAATCCTGAAGTAGCATCATTACCTTGGTGAGTTTGGTTCCTTAATGGGCTTTAAGAACTAAGAAGATACATTTTAAGGACTATTTTAAGATTGTACTATGCAGGCAAAAAGCTTAACTGGATAATGATGTACTTAGTGAATGGATGGAGAATTTATCAACAGTAAATCTCAAAGTTTGAAATGTTGTGTTCATTTTTAATGGAAATGTTGTGGATTATTTTTAAAGGCTAAGAGATCTCAGAGGAACAAACATTATTTTTGACAAAGAGATATACAATATTTGCTGGCATAGCAAAACAACAAACAAGGCAAATAAAGCTGTTTTTCTTTTCCTCGTCTTGCCTTTTCTTTTTTGGTGGCACACTTTTGCATGCATTTGAAAATCTTCAATAAAATGTATACAGTGTTTCATAAAAAGGAAATCAGTTGAAATAAATCCTAATTTTCTAAAAATTATATTAAAGGAGAATTTAGGAAGGTCATTCACAAAAAGCTCTTGAATTCCCTACCTATTTCTTGAAATTGGCCTATATACTTCACAGGTGTGCACAAGTGTGTTTGCAACTCCTAGAGCATTTCCATCAGCATTGCCTCAGAAAAATCCTGCAAATCTCTTGGGAAGACAGGCGGACAAATGTCAGCGTGCTGGAAGAAGCAAAGACCACCAGCATTGAAGCGATGCTCTTACGCCATCAACTCTGCTGGACTGGTCATGTTGTCCGAATGCCCGATCACCGTCTCCCAAAGCAGCTACTCTACTCCGAACTCAAGAATGGGAAATGTAATGTTGGTGGGCAGGAAAAGAGATTCAAAGATGGGCTTAAAGCCAACCTTAAAAACTGTGGCATAGACACTGAGAACTGGGAGGCCCTGGCCCTTGAGCGCTCTAATTGGAGGTCAGCTGTGACCAGCAGTGCTGCGGAGTTCGAAGAGGCACAAATGGAGGGCTTAAGGGAGAAACGTGCCAAGAGGAAGGAGTGTCAAGCCAACCCTGACCGAGACCACCTTCCACCTGGAAACCGATGTCCACACTGCGGGAGTACATGCAGATCAAGAATAGGTTTCCTCAGCCACCTAAGAACCCACCCCCAAGACACCAGAGATGGAAGACAATCATCCTCAAACTACGAGGGATCGCCTAAGTAAGTAAGTAAGTAACTAGTGTGTTTGCAGTAAGGATATAAATCCTTCCATTGACTATTGCTTGCAAGGACACCCCCCTTTTACATTAAAGAGAACACAAAGATCTCTGTGTAGTATTCCCCCGATACTTGTACATTGAGAAGTATTTTTGGGAATTAATCTCTCAGAAAATGCATTTATTTCTTTTTTGCAAAAAGAACTTCAGAAAAATACACTAACTTTTGCAGAGCATTTTGTTTCTTGAACACTATGAAACCAATTATTCTGCAGGTGAATGAATAGCAATGAATATTCTTTCTATTCCCTAATACTGAAGTGAATTTTGCATAAAAATAGTGGGAGACTCCAATGGGATTCCTTTGTGACAGAAAACTGTACTCTGATTCAAATTGTGTTGGGCTTAATGTATGCTCCAAGCTGGCCATTCTATTCACACTATAATTAGACCTATATAGTATACATGGTTGTGAAAACATCTCTATAATAAATGCTTTCTTTCTCTTTATGGATACTCTTTATGGATACACCCAAATTCTTAATTTTCGTAAGTACTGTTGATTAACAGTATCAAGAACTCTGATCTCATGTCAATGTGATCTTAATTTGTGACATTACTTATTCAAACCAAATTCCCCAATTTTCATTGATGGCACAATGTCATCAAAAATACCCAAAATATGTTATAACATTTGGACAACATTGTTGAAATATAATTAAAGCCTTTCTGAAGTATTTGATTGGAATTAATTCTGAGTCCACTAACAGAGTAATAACATTTAGTGTCAATCATTTTAAAAGCGTTCTGCATCATAAGGGAGGAAAGCTATTATCAGGTCTAGGAATTAGCAGAAGTGTCAAGCAAGTAAATAGCCTGTCACACTGCTGTTAATACTGATTAAGCTCTAAGGCATTTGTCCCTTTCATAAATGCAAAAAGAAGATGACCTATGAGCTGAGCTGGGAAATAGTAATCCCATCCTTGACAAAAACAAGGACACCAAGCCCCAGTTTACCTTTCCAACATGGTTATTGTCATAAAACTATTTCTCCTCCCCTGTGCTGTGTTCCCCAATGAATAAAAGTTTGCATTACACTGATTCACCCAAAACACACGGGAACTTCACATGCTGTGACACACCTGTTGTGCTGCAACTGAAAGGAAAAAATGATACTTTGGAGTCATGCTAACTGGAGCAATCTGACTGGAAAAAAATCTGCTTATTCAAAATGTCCCAAGTAATACAAAACTATTTATTTAAGTTATTTTTGAATTATATCTACATGCCATCTTTCCCCTACATAATGTGCAAGAAGCTCTCCTTTTTCTCCACTTTATCTTCAATTTATCTGGTCTGGGACCGTCAGATATGTTTCACGGCTCAGTGGAGACTAGGGTCATGACATGTAAACATCAAGATGGGCCAGTGAAAGGTTTGGAGTGTTATTTTTAAAAAGAACCAACTTGATCAATAATCAATAACCACCTGAATCTTCACCATAGCTAAGACTCTGGTTCACACATCCAACCCAGCTGCCCCACTCCTCCATCTGCAGCACACAACATTCTTCATATAATCACTCTCTTTCTTTCCTACTGTTTTTCTTTGATGTCCAAAGCTCCAGATTAAGACAAATTGCTTCAAACTATGCCATTCTTCTCCAGAACCAAATCTGGACCTAGAATAAGCCAATCAGAATCGACCTGATTTTATTTCAGTATTTAGCTGAATTGGAAGCACATTCGTACATACAAAATAGTGGTTTAGCTACAGCAGGTTTAGCTACAGCAGGCAAACTTTGGCCCTACAGGTGTTTTGGACTTCAACTTCAAGAAATCCCAGCAAGTTTACTGGCTGTTGGGAATTGTGGGAGTTGAAGTCCAAAACACCTGGAGGGCCAAAGTTTGCCCATGTCTGAGCTACAGCATGATGCAGCTGTGTATGTTTATGGTGTAGTGCTTTGGTTGTTGGACTATGACTCTGTAGACTTGAGTTTGAATCCTTGCTTGGCCACAAAACACACTGGGTGACCTTGGGCAATCTCTTCTGAATAAATCTTACAAAGAAAACCCTGTGACAGGGCCACCATAGATTACACATGCCTTGAAGGCACACAAGGAGAAGGAGGAGGAGCAGCAGCACTTTAAGTTTCATGTGTGCTCACATATACAAAAAATACATTAGAAATAAAGAAATAGGCTGTGCAAAATACTATTGCTAATAGTGAGTGCCACCTCTGTTTCCCCTTAGAAAAAATAGGTTAGATAATATTTGCACAGCTAAAGTAGACATATACATGAAATTCTCCTAAACTGCAACAGAAAGGTGTGTGGGGAGAGTGGGGGATATGTGGATCTTATCTTGGAAGAGAACAGTTTGTAGTAATAAGATAACAACTGGCAATAGCACAACTTGGCTATTGTGCCATTTATCAGAAGCCTGGCACCTATGGTCCACTGCATCTAGGATAAGGTTTGTACTTGGGAAAATAATGACACTTCAGTGTTTTGCAAAATTAATTTCTGATCCCTGCATAGATATATTTTGTAGAGAAGTATGTTCTACTTCTAATATTATCATTTGGTGTGTCATGGTATGTGTGTATGTGTGTCTGCATGCGAGATAAAAAGAGGGAGGAGGAAGGGAAGAAAGTACCATGATAAATGCAGAAACAAGTCCTGTGCATAAAATTTACTTTTGAAGTAAACACACCATGATGTAGGCAAGGAAGTATAAGTATGCAATAGAATATTTTCAATGTTATGCTAAAACACAGAAGAAACCTCTCCAGTGCTCTATCCAAAATGGCTTTTAAGGGAACTAGTTTTGTGATACGTGCAACAGAGTGGCTGGAGTTTAAAAAGGTTCGTAAAATGCTCTGCCAAATGCCTGCAAGAGGTTTTCTGGAACAAAGCCAAAGGAAAGGAACTCAGAAACATTTAGAAATATAGTATTTGACAGATATGTGCTTTTAAAGTTGACCTTTTGGAGACATATCATCCCTCCAGAGTAGGACAAAAAGATTACAAGACCACTTCCTAGGCAGATTAAGCATTTCAGCCATAATAGCTTTCCCGTGATATTTCTCCTATTTGTTCTCCTTCCCTGTGCCTTCAGATTAAAATGAAATATGACCCATGTAAATCATTAAAAGTTAACATCTCATAGTTTGGAGAGCTTCAGTACTTGGAAGGGGAAATCCATGTGGAGTCACCAACAGTTTCTGAACTCCATTGGGTCACAGTGGCTCGGGCAATGTGTGTATAGTTTTTCATAGTTTCTTTGATGATAACATAAAGTTCTTTTCCAATTGTATGCAATGAACAGTACATATTTCAGTTCTCTTGTTTTAGAATGGGAAGAGATCTAAGAAATGTAGCAATTCTTGTGAAGTCAGATAAATTTTCAACAGGGTCAAGGAATGTTTGGTTGTTCAAATCCATCAACATCTCATAATAATATAAATTATTCTTAGACGAGTAAGAAGGGCAATAGGTATGTCTCAGATTAAAAGTAGATGAATAGAGATAGAACCAAGATAGGAGAATGGAAGGTATTGGAAATACCAAGGGAATCAATATAAAGAACACCAGATAATAGATGGAAGTCAGTTTTAATAAATGTGTGTCTTTATCGTGAAATTATGTAATGGGTGTTGGGAAGATTACATTTTATTTATTTCTTTTCTTTCTTTCTTTTTTTTTTGTCGTTGCTGGCTGTCTTATTTTGTTTCTCTATGTGGGTGTTGTTGTTTTTTTGCTTTTTGTTTTTAGTTGGTTTTTTTTTGTTTTTTCACTGTCTGTTATATTTATGTCATGTCATTGTAATCACAATATTATAAATGTTTGCAATAAAAAATTTCCTTTAAAAAATCTCATAATTCCTTATTAGTCAAGTTAGGTGAAGCTGATGCACATTGTAAAATAAAAAAGTAGGATAGCCAAAGGTTGCCTAGTCCTGTTTTAGAAACTGGGGACTGTTCTGCTATAACATGTGTAAGACCTAATCTCTAAAAAGATCATTTAGGATTTCTGCCCAAGTTCAGGAACACTTTTATCCTTATTCTTGATAAATATGACTTGCAAGCAGGCTTATAGGCAAGGAGATACCTCTTGCTACCCATCTTCATAGAAAATGAAGTATCTTTTAAAAGTACAATTTGGATCTTTTCTATGAACCCCTGCCCCTTCTGCTAGCAGAGAAATTATATCACTATTGTCTGAAAGAGAGACCAGAGACACTGGCTGTAGGCAAGCCAACCAAACTAGAACCTGGAAATGACTGGAAATAATAAAATTTCAGCAATTTGTAGTTATATGAGTGTGTCCTTCCATGCGTGCACGCACACACGCACACTTAATGCACAGGTATTAGGGACACATCTACCTCAGTGTTTCAGTACTTCACTAACTCTGTAGTCCTGGCATTTCCTAGATTCATTGCTGCTGCCACAATTCAAGGTTTCGGCTGTGTCCAGGCCTCATTTCATCATCACCTCTTGGTGAAAAATCTGCAACACCTTTTAATCAGATGCAGACCTAACATTATCTGTCATGCCTTTGGCAACTCAAGGCTAAATTATTGTAACAGACTCTGTGTATGTATGCTGTCCTTACAGTTTAGAAGTTTTAGTAGCATACTGATGCTGGCATCCCGATGGAATGGAGTATTTCTCACTGCTCCAGCATATGCACAATTTTCTGTTAAAAGATGACATTTAGGGACCTTATCCAGTGGCAGAAGGGAAGGGGGAAAGTGTCCCCCCTTAATATTGGGGATGTGACCTACCCCAGCAAGATCTGTCTTCAAGGATGGCCAGCCAACCCACAACGTTTCCCCACTTTCTTCCACTTCTTGCCTTCATTTTCAATCTGGAGTTTGGGGAACATGGATTTTTAAGCACAGCCACCAGAAATGGCTGTGCATTGTGGGAAGATCTCCGGGGAAGATTGTGACATAATGGGAAACTTTAGTATGGGATAAGGTCATTCATCTGCTAAATCCCATTTTAGATGATGGTGTTGCACTGGTGAGCTAATTAAAGCTTCCTTGTGCATATTTGCTCTCTTGTTTACTTCTCGTTAGGATTATTATTTAGACAGATATACAGATACCGTGTTTCCCCGAAAATAAGACAGTGTCTTATATTCATTTTTAATCCCAAATATGTGCTAGGTCTTATTTTCAGGGGATGTCTTATTTTTCAATGAAGAAGAATTCACATTTATTGTTGAACAAAAAAAATGAATTTATTATATACTGTACAGTAGTTGTCATCACAAACCAGCAGAACCAGACAAACTGTGAATCCTATCAAGAATTTCTTGTTACTACCATTATTTCCATGTACAACTGGTATGTACATTTCCCGATCCTGCATGCTCTGGTGTTCTGTTTGGCAGGCACTGGGCATGCTTCCAAACAAAAACTTTGCTAGGTCTTACTTTCAGGGAAGGCCTTATATTTAGCAATTCAGCAAAACTTCTACTAGGTCTTATTTTTCGGGGATGTCTTATTTTCAGGGAAACAGGGTAATAGATAGATGATAGATCAATAGATAGATAGATAGATAGGATGGAAGATAAAGAATGTTAGCATCAGAAGACATTAACAATAGCTTGGAGGGATTTGGAAATTTTATCAGTTGTGAAAAAGCACAGCTCAGTTCTATCCACCTCTATTAAGAAGCAAGTTACACAGACTACAAACCTAAACTTAATTGAATGTAATAGATTCTGAGGCTCTTTTCACACTGCCCTATATCCCAGGATCTGATCTCAGATTATCTTCTTATCCCAAATTATCTGGCAGTGGAGACTCATATAATCCAGTTCAAAGCAGATAATCAGGGATCAGATCCTGGGATATAGAGCAGTGTAGATCCTGCCTAAGATACTGAACCCTGTCCTCAAAACCAGTCCTGTCTTTAGGATAGCTCCTTTAAGGTTCAGTGGGGTGAATGGAAAGATTTGTGGGCCATAGTCTACCAGAGAGGCAGATCTCTGAATGGAAACATCTGTTCAGGATTTCAGGCAGAGATGTTTCTCATCAACTACTACTTAATACTTTTAAATGAGGATACCTGGTATCGTGTATTTAGAAATTATTTGGATCATAGCCCTGCTCCCACTCAAAGCAAAAGAATGAGACCAAATTGTGCCTACCCTTTTCTGGACACTACCCTGTATTAAAGACTGTGATCCAGTATAGTAAACATGCATTTTTTTTTGTTTGCTTCTTTTTGTTCGTTTCACTACAAAAAGCCACAAAGCTGTCAAGCCAGGTAACTTGGGGGATAAATCTGAAAGCGTATGCCAGTGTCTCTTTAAAAATATGACTCAGATTGTGGGAATAGTGGGGAAGAGATTTGCAGTGTTACATATATTTCTTTATACATATGGTCACATGAAAAAGGAAGAAAACTGCTTATTCTTTCAGTTTTCACATATTGAAAGACTAAGCAGTGCTCAACACTAATCCATGTTCAAGGCAAGTGGCTTTTGGGTTGACCACTTTTGTGCCCCTTAAAGTCACTTCCCCCACCTGTCCTCCAAAGAGATGGGTCTTTAATGTTGTTTTAAACTTGGGCAGCATATCCAGCTGCAGAATCTTTTCCAGCAACTCATTCCAAGGGGCAGCTGGGGAAAATGTCCTCTTGTTAACAATTGCCATCCTAGCCCTGGCTGGCTGAAGTAAATGTATTCCAGAAGACCTGGGTGTATGGGATAGGTTAAACAAGACAAAGTATAGGTAACTCGAATCCAAACCATATAGGGCTTTAAAGATGGCAACAACCACACTTGGTATCTTTGTCTTCCTCAGAAACTAACTGGTTGCCACTGGAGGGTTTTTAATATTGGTGCAATACGATCACTCCTAGATCACTCACTCCTAAAACATGGCAGTAACCAATCTGGCTGCCATGTTTTACACTGATTGAAGTTTCCAACCTTTGTACAGAAGTAGTTCAATGTATGTCACATTGAAGAATCCAGCCTTGAAATTACCAGTACTATCGGATTTAGGTCCTCCAGCTCTAGGAAGGGGCACAGCTGGCTTAAGCCAAAAGTAATAGTAAGCATTTCTGACTATTGTGTCTATCTGGTCTGTCACTTGACATGTAGCACCCCCAAGCTGCAAATATAGTTTTAAAGAAATGTGTTGCCCCAGTCAGGACTAACTAACCTTCAACCTCAAGTTAGGATCCTTAACAGTAATCAGTTCTATTTTGTCTGCATTCGGTTTCTTCTTTTTTCTTCTTCTTCTTTTTAATCTAAAGATGTGTTTATTCAGAGAATTATAGAAGGTTATTATTTCCCTGGTCCTGATGAGAACTCATTTTCTTTCTTTCTTTTAAATAATTTTTAATAGGTAGTTTTAAACATTGAATGAGTGAGAACAATAATGGGTATAGAACAGAGAGTGAAAAGGGAAGGTAATGGAGGAAAGAAAAAAGAAACAAAACAAAAAACAAAAAAAACCCACAACAACAAAAAATAAAAAATAAAAAATGTGATGACTTCCTTTAATCCTTTGTGGTTAGGGTTCTAATGTTTCTTTCATCTAAAGTTGTTCATTATCCTTCTGACCCTAATTCTTCTCCGGATATTAATATTCTATTCATTCTTCAATCTTCTGAAATAATTGTCTACTTGTTCCCAGTCTGTTTGTTTTATAGGGTTTCCTGAATTCTTTTTAAGAAAAAAAATTAAGTGGTCCATATCTTTTACCTCCGTTACTTTATTTCTCCAAGTATCCAAGTCTGGTGTTTCCTGTAGTTTCCATGTTTTCGCAAAGGCTATCCTTGCTGCCGTCGATAGATATGTAAATAATATATCTTCATTTTTTTATTAAGATCAAGTCCTTATCTAATAGACCTAAAAGATAATATTCTGGCTTCTTTTGGAAGGTTCTTTTAAATATTTTTTGTAGCTCCGTATTTGGTAGATATTTGCAAGTCCACCATAAATGGAAAAAACTTCCATCGTGTTCCATACACTTCCAACAATTTGTGTCGGCATTTTTATACATTTTGGATAATTTGATTGGCGTCATATTCCATTCAGTTTTTCTGTTTGGTTTTCCTCATCCTGCCCATTACCTCCTCCAGGCATTCATTCAGAGGAGACACACTCCCATTAGCCCCACGCCTCTTCAGAAAATGCATTTTCCTGTAAGTTAACACATTTCTGCAATAACAGCAGCTATTCCAGGCAGTCAGTCTACAGACTCTCAGTCTCACATACTGTAGAGTTCAGAAATGGTCACCAAATCTGCTAGTTAAAATGCACACAGGGAATGGTACCCCTGACCTTTTATTGCAGGAAGCCGGATCCCTGCCATATGGTCTAAGAAAATCTTTCCCTTAAATGACAATTTCTGTTCATGTAGACAAGCCTTGGGTTGGCAGAAACTGGTCTTATATTAAAGGAAAAGGTTGCCTCATATGTTTCATAGCTCCTTCTCCCCCACCATCACCACCAAATGTAATGGCAGGTAAAGGCAATAAAAAGGGGGCTGCTATAATATGCTTCAGTTTTGGGTGGTAGCATTAAATGTGTTTCTTTAATTTTCCTATGGCATTTCTTATTTACACCTGAACCACCAGTCCCAGTAGTAAAGCTACACATAGATTTCTCATCTTTCTGAACAGATTTCTCATCTTCCTACTTTTAGTCCCACTTATATAGAACCTTTAATTCCATTGGATTTACCTGTGTTTTTATTCATAATTCTACAGTTTATTTAATGGTTCTATTGTTAGTGGCACCAACCAACACTATTCTACTAATTAAGTTGTCTTTGATGACTATGGTGATCATTTCCTTGTAGAAGGGTATAAGAAAATGCAGCATTGCAGAATCGAACTTTTAGTACTGGCATAATGCAAAAATGGCAGATTTATCACAGTAATTGAATTTCTGTTGCTATTAATTGGGATGTTATTAATTGCTGCTACTTATAAGTCAGTGGTGTGCTGTGCATCATATTTCATGTGGATGACTCTAGGACTGAGTTGCCTTTTTATATTTAGGTCTCCCTCACAACATACCAACATTTCACATATGACAGCTAGAATGCATGTGGCCAAGTATGTTAGAATGTATTCAAGAAAGCAAAAGTTATTAGTAAAGACAACACACAAGCTGTATGTGCATTAATTAGCTTTTACTCAAGTTTACTGAGACGAGCAAACATGTTATCCTTCCCTCTCCTCTCCCTTCTATTCCATTCCTTTCCCTTCCCTTCCACTCATCCTCATGGTTCCTCTCCTCACTGCTTTGCAAATTACTTTTGTACTTTGAGCTCAGTTTGCAGTAATTGAAGTAAGTCATGATCAAGGGGAAAAGTGGGCAGAGAAAGAAACTGGGACATTTTAAAAGCAGCTGAAAAAATGGGACAACGTTGGGACTGTCAAAATAGTATAGTTGGAAGATGTGGAACATTTCTGGCTGTTGAACTATCCAGAAAGTCACAGTTTCAGGTTTCACTTGACCCACACACTCGCTATACAGTCTTAGCCCCATAATTTAAATCAGTACTAATATTAGATGTATATAGTACTGTCAAAGAGTCCCTTCACATGACACAATTATTTATTTATTTATTTGTTTGTTTGTTTACAGTATTTATATTCCGCCCTTCTCACCCCAAAGGGGACTCAGGGCGGATCACATTATACACACATAGGGCAAACATTCAATGCCCATAAACACATCAAACAGAGACCGAGACAGACAGACGCAGAGGCAATTTAACCTTCTTCTGAGGGGATGTTCGATTCTGGCCACAGGGCGGAGCAGCTGCTTCATCATCCACTCTGATGGCACTTCCTCATTCCAGGTCATAAATTAGTTAAACTTGCCTCCCCACTTTTTTATAAGTGGTACCTTATTTCCTACTTGATAGATGCAACTATCTTTCGGGTTGCTAGGTCAGCAATGAGCAGGGGCTATTTTTTATTTTTAATTGACGGGTGCTCACCCCGCCACGGGCTGGCCTCGAACTCATGACCTCATGGTCAGAGGGATTTATTGCAGCTGCTCAACAGCCTGCGCCACAGCCCAGCCCCGGGCTAATATTATAATATTACTATTCCATTTTAAGTGCCATGGTTCCGTCCTATGGAATCCTAGGATTCTCTGTTTAGGGAGAGGAATTTTTACTTCTCAGCCACAGTGTTCTAGTGTTCACCAAATTACAAACCCTAGGATTATACAGGATGGAACTATGACAGCAGCTTGGTTATATATTGGTGATATATTAATATGCCTACGGCCATTCTATCCTAAACACATTCAATCTCGCCTGATCTTGGAAGCTAAGCAGGGTTGGGCCTGGTTTGTACTTGGATGAAAGACAGTCTGGGAATACCGGGTGCTTTATTATATAGTCATACAGTCAGATTCAAAAAATTCACTTCTGCTTGGGGGTAAAACCTAAACAAACATCTATTTGGAAGCATGAGGCTTGAGGACTCTTTTTGCTTATAAATTGTAGTCAAACAGATTTGGGAGGTGGGGGTGTCCTGGTTTTATTTATTTATGTATTTTTAAATATCTTTACTCTTTTGCACCCTCCGTGACAAAGGATCTTTATATAGCTAAAACCAGAACAAAAACAACTGCAGTTAGAAAGAAATCCCAGAAGACTACTATATTTATTTTTAAACTTTTTTTTTGCACTTGATGTGGTCTCAGAGCAGCCAGTTTCCTCACAGTAAATATGTATGCCAAGCTACAGCAACAAGTTTTCTTTTTCATCCTGAGCCAGCTGGATATATGACAACAAGTTGGTGTGGCAACAAATACTGAAGCAGTTTTTTCAGGAGACTTCAAACCTTTCTACAACTGAATTTTCCCTTGCAATTTCTAGCAAGGAATCTGGAAACCAAGGCACGATTCCCTGTCAAGGTTATATTTGGCATCACTAGGCTTCTTTTTTCGTTCAAGTGTAATATTATCTGGTGTGATTATCATGTGAAATCCCTATCATGCCATTGTATGCTCACACTATTTACTATTTTTATGAGGTATGATTAATTCACAAATATATAGATTTTTACACTAAAGATAAAAGAGTAATGACTGATTTTCCTCCAAGCCAAGCCACCAAAGGATTTTTATTTTGTCACCTTCGAATGCTCCCTGCTTACTATTTTATTCTGATTGCTACACAACCTGACACTCACAGAAATACTACCATACTTTACATTGTCCTTTTTCCATCTCAGTACTTGACTCCCTATTATTTTGAAAATAAAACATCAACATAGCAGCTGTTTCTGCTACTTCATTTGCAGAGATGAAGACTAGGAAAATGTGTCAATGTAAGGCCAACTCTACTTCCCTTTTTAAAAAAATGGTCATATTTAATTGCAATATGAACTAATAAAACTGTTAGATTAAAAAAGAAATTCAAATTGGTTGCATTCATAATTCCATGCAGACGTAATTGTGTGCTATTATCCTTCAAAAGAGATACCACGTACTAAGAGTAATCATTCAAAGCAGAAGAAACATGCAGCCAAGAAAATTTCAGAATCAAAGATATGGCTGCATAATGCTTTGATTCAAGTATTTTAGACTAATTCAATAATATTACTTTTGGATGCTAAACCAGTACACTAGTTCCAGAAAGAAATGGCACTGGTCATCGCTGCAGTAATGATATGAATACTTTTATTATATGATCAAGAGGCACAATCTACAAATTATTCATAATTGTGTGTGTGTGCCTTCTTGTCACGTATTGATTTCATGATTTAAGGAATATCATAGGGTTTAACATGTTTAGTCTTACCCATTGAAATCAATGCGACTCAAAATTCATTAAGATTGGCAGATATGTACCTGAGAGTGGATGGCGATTTGCAAGATTTGAGAAGGTACATCATATCCTACTCAGAGCTTCCACCATGCGCCCATTCATAAGACAATCTGGAGGATAGGTCAAAATGGGCAACCATTTCACCTATAAACTTGAATTGGAATGAATAGTCAATTTTAAGCTTTACAAAATTTGATTCACACATGACCCTTGGGGCCATGCTTTGTTCATTCCTGACCTAACAGTTGGATTATGCAGGTATTAATGACATAACTTTATGTTTCTTTGTAATGATATTAATTTTAAAGCTAATTTATGAGAGATTATTGGCATTGTGTAGATGAGGCAATGGGAAGCAACAGCAACCAGGAAACAATTTAATGCTATAGATATTTGACAAATTTAATCTGCAGCTTCCATCTGATTCACACCTCCTGGACTAAAGAGCAGATCATAATATAGCTTCCTTTCAGATTTCACACTTCTTCAAATGTGATGAAACCCTCAGTTTTTTAAGTCTTTAAAAGTGTGTATTTTAGGATAAGAGCTATTTAGAAAAATGTCTTTTGAGATAAAATACTTTAGAAATGTGTGCTATATGAAACATTATATTAAAGCACATTTTGTTACAGATTTAAAAATAATACCTCACAACCTCTGAGGATGCCTGCCATAGATGTGGGCGAAACGTCAGGAGAGAATGCTTCTGGAACATGGCCACACAGCCCGAAAGACATACAACAACCCTTAAAAATAATAGTTTGCAGATCAGTAGAGAAATAGAAAAGAATGGGCATATACATTTAAACTGGAAGGAGATGGAAGAAGCAAAGAGAAAGGCACTGATACACTCACTCTTCCCATTGCAGACCCATACAATCAATGGGAGTTATATAAATGTTACTATTAAATAAATCTTTGAATTTGATATTTCGGACTAGCAATTGGATTTAGGCATGCAAGATAATAATATATAATACTAATATTGTGCTATAGTAATAATATAATATATTGTATATACAGTGTTCCCTCACTACTTCGCTGTTCGCTTTTAACGGATTTGCTGTTTTGTGGTTTTTCAATAAACTCTAAAAGAATATTGTAAATCATAAAAAATTACAATTTATAGCCTAAGGAAAGGAGGAAGGAGAAATCGAAGGGAGAGAAAAGGAGCCCAAGCGACAACGGGAGGAGGCGGCAATTTGTCAACACACGATTGGTTGATAAAGACTTAAAATAGTGTATAACTATTAAAATAATGTATAAATATATAGTGTCCCTACTTCGCGGATTTTCACTTATTATGGATAGTCCTGGAACCTAACCCCCACGATACGTGAGGGAACACTGTACATATAATATTGATAATAATATTATAATGTACAGTAGTACAATATAAAAAAAAATACACTATTATAATTGTATATTATATATTACATGTAATATTACTAATAATATTGTAATATAGTTGCATAGTAAAATATAGTAATATATAATGCTTATATTGTGCTATGCTAATAATATAATTTATTGTATGTACATATAACTTGTAAGCTGCCCTGAGTCCCCTTCGGGGTGAGAGGGGTGGGATATAAATGTTGCAAATCTATATATATAATAAAAGTGAATGTTTGTATCGGAGTATGTATCCGCGTTTTGACTGGCCTGGCGGAATATGTGCTCGCGTTTTGATTGGCCTGGTGGAATATGGATCAGCTTTCTGATTGGCCGGCCGGAATATGGGCCAGCTCTGATTGGCCGCCACTTTCACAGGCCACTGGGATCGCTGAGGGAAAAACTACTACCAACTGGCTTCGTTCGGCCTACTTATCTCCTCAGAACGATGCTAGCTTTGGGACAGTTAACAGCCTCGGCCTACACTTCTGTAATCCAAAACACCACTGGGACCATCAGGAAGGCCGGAGCTGGACCAAACTTGACACACATCACCCCTACAACCCATGAACCCACTGACAACGGATCTGGACCACATAGATCCAACATGCCCAACTGTCATAATGATAATAAAAAACTTTGGTTCTAAGAATTACAGTTCACTCACACATTCACAGCATTCTGCATCCAACTAATGATGAAAATAATTATGTTTTAATGCTTCCTTTTCAACAATGGTTGCGGGTATGTTTATGAAAACTTCTACCCCCTCACCTCACCTCCTTCAGCGCTTCTACTGACATGTCTGGGCTGGGCCTTTGCAGGCTGCTAGGCCCTGCTAGGCCGCAAAGGAGGGGGCCATCTTGCCTCTTCAAAATTGCTCCAAAGAAGACAGGTTTTCCCTGGCTCATTGGGACACAGAACTATTCACAGCAGACTAAAGAGAAAATAATGACTATCTTTTTATTCTTTCCTTTTAAGGAGCGTTTCCTCCCCCCCCCCCCCCCATCCCCCAGTTTTTACTGAGGCAAAAAACTACCACAGAGCAGGCTTTGGCCTACTAACTCTAACAGGCTTGACACATACAGTCCCCATGATCGGGGGCCCTGTTTGGAGTGGGATGGACCATGGATGATGGACTTGCATATGGGAGTTGTAGTTCACCTGCCCCACTGAACACAGCTATGTCTTATTTATACTACTATTGCTTGACATTACTTTTATGTTTTATTTATATGGTGGATGTTAGCACGTGGCTTAATGACCTTGCAAGCCACTTTGGGTCCATTGCAGAAAGGCGGGGGAGAAATATCAGAATTAAATAAATACATAAATAAATAAATGTCTCAATGGTATGTATGGTTGGAATGACCTTCTGTCGGGAGGGCTTGAATGGTCTCTTCCTTTGTGGCAGAAGGGGCTGGACTGGATGACCTCCAGAGACCCCTTTCAAATCTAGGACTCTATCTCCCAATCGTATTTGTGACTGGATGGCCATCTGTCAGGAGGGCTTGGATGGTGTCTTCCTCTATGGCAGAAGGGGGTTCAACTAGATGGGCACCCCTTCTAACTCTAGGATTGTATGGAAGCCTTTAAACCAGGCACAGGCCAACTTGGGCCCTCCAGGTGTTTTGGACTCCAACTCCCACAATTCCAGACAGCCTACCCCATGATGCGCTTTATGTCCTGGTGCCGTTTGCAGGATGATGGACCATGGGTGATGGGATATGTAGTACTTTCAATCGCTATGATTCCCACAGACCACTGCGATGCCCACCAGTGACGGAACTGGACCAAACTTGGCACACAGATGGGACATGCAGTACCTTCACTCGCTTCTTGAGACCACAGCAACTGCTACATATGACAGAACTGAACCAAATCTGGTATATATATCCCAAATGACACACTTTATATGTTGCAGCAGTTTGGGGGAGGATGGACCAAGGACGATGGGATTTGCAGTACCTTCATCCAATTCACCTCCCACAGGCCGCTGTGATTCCCATGAATGACAAAACTGTACCAAACTTGATACAAAGGTGCAATGTGGCCCCCTTTACGTCCTGATCTGGTTTGATGCAGGATGGACCTTGGATGATGGGATTTCCAGTACCTTCATCCAATTCAACTCCCACAGACCACTGTGATGCCCATGAATGATGAAACTGTACCAAACTTGACATATAGGTGCAATGTGGCCCACTTTACATCCTCCTATCATTTGAGGGAGCAACAGACCATGGATGATGGGATTGACAGTACCTTCACTCACTTCCCCAGACCACTGCGACCCTCACCAATGTCTGATCAAGACCAAACTTGACACATCGAGTCCCCATGACCTGCTTTACATCCTGAAGCTGTTTGGAGGGGGATCGACCATGGACTTGCATATGGGAGTTGTAGTTCACCCGTACCAACTAAAGCCAACTGACACTGGATCGAGACTAAACTTGGAACAAAGGAAAAAAATTCCGTTCTCAAATAACCCGGGCACCGCCGGGTCCCCAAGCTAGTAAATAAATAAAGTGTAAAAACTAGCAAGCAAGATTGTTATAGAAAACAGTTTGGTCTTAATGGAAGAGACAGCCTGCCCAAACCAAGGAGTCAAGCAAGACATTTGCAGAGTACTGCCGGATTTCCTCCAGACCATTGGGAGTGCTACTAGATAGTAATCTAGCAGCAATCCTTTCTAGTGATATAATGTGATAGCTCATAGAATAAGGCCTTCAGGTCAATTAGCCAGAAATGACAATTTGACTGCTGTGACAAACATGGATGAGAAAGGAACATTTAGAAATCATGAAATTCCCACTCTCCATTGTCCTCCCTCAAAAAGTCAATCCCTTTCCATTCAAACAGGTCCTTAGCATATACATTTGTCTGCACTTCAGGGCAGCATATATTTTTGGAATCCTATTGAGGCAGAAGGCTGACATGAACATTGTTGCTCAAGCCCATGCACTGTCTCAGAAGGTGTATAGGTGCATCTGATTGCAGCTGATTGTTATCTGTGCACCTCACTGTTGACTCAGTGATTAAAGAGCAAATTGACCATTGCACAATGGGTGAGCTCAAGGCCATAGCACCCATTGCATGATGAAGGATGCAATAGTTAGATCTATCATAACTATGTTGACCTACATTTATTTTATGTTAAAATATATAGGATACTGGTCTGTGTATTTTTCCATATAATTTTATTGCAAATATATGAGGGATGGGGAGGGATACAAGAGTGGATATAGAACAGGGACATTTTTAACATCTTACAGCTTTATCTTCATTGCTGTCTAATTTTGTATGATGTTAGAAAAGAAAAGAAAGGAAAGGAAAAAATAACATTTTTTCTAAACTAAAACAGAAGGATAGAAAAATGGGTGTACAGAGTTTTGAAACAAAGAAGATAGAAAAGTTGATAAATGGAAAATAGAAATCCCTAACTAACACTTCTTACTCTGTCTCTGCTGTCCTCTTCATAATCAAACAATCTATTCTTTTGTCATAAAACTTCTTATCACTGATAGATTAACTTTCCAGGATCCCTTGGAAAGGGGTTCCTGTTATTCTTGTCACTAACTTCTCTATTTTTTATTTTCTTGTTATTCCTAAATCCCCATACTGCTCATTTTCCCTCAGTGTTATAAAAACTCAATATTTTCATTATCTTTTCTTATTTTAAATAGTCAATAAAAGCCTGCCATTCAAATTTTGCTAGTCAATTCGTCCATCTATAATTATTACACTATTAGATTTCTTCTCCAAATTTGGGACGGTCTGGTGATTGTGTAAACCTGATCAGTTTGTTAATTTCTGCCAGATCCATAATTTTTGTAATCTATACATTTTGAGTGGGAATTTCCTCTTGTTTCCAGTAACTGCAAATAATGAAAAGCTCTTTTCCTCTTGTTTGGTGAGTCCAGTCAATTTATATTTAAAGAAGGTATCCCTGAAGTCCTTGTTCTTGAAATAGTAGATGATCAGTCTATTGTTCATCATCTTGTGGAGTGGCCTGCAACTCTAGTTAATTGTCTTCTTTATCCAGGGACTATTGATGTTGCCATCTCTTTCTGCCCTCCCAGATGTTCTCTTTCTCCTTTGTCCTCTGATCTTTCCTTTGAATCTTGGTCTTTTCCAAACCTCTCATAGAAATCCTGAGCCTTCATGACTGACAATAACCAATACAAAGGTCCTTTATAAGATACCATCAGTCCTTCTGGGTTTTCCCATCTGAATCTGTAGCCTTTCTTCTTAAGGTTATCTGTCAGTAAGAAGTAATCTCTTCATTTCATGTCTGAAATGAAAATTCTCTTAATACCGCAATCCTCGTATTTCCTATTTTAATCAGATCTTTGGTGTGAGCTTGAAAAACTTGGTCTCCTACTTTCCTTCTTGTAAACCATACAATCCAATCTCTTGGAAATTTATTTCTTATTGCACGTTGGCATTTGATCCAAAAGATCCTGTCAATTTGAGTCTTGCTCTGATCTACCAAAAATTCCAATCACAACTTCTGTTATTGCAATATCAAGTTCCTGTACAGACTCCGGTATTCTTCTCAACCTCAAAGAAAATTCTCTTAAACATGTACTCTAATCTTTGCAGTTAGATTGAATCTCTTTGAAAATCAATTTGCATCTTCTTTTGTTCCATCTGTGTATACTATCTGTTGCATATCTCTCTTCATATCTGGTTGCCCTTTCTGTAAATAATCTTCATCCTCTTGTCAATCCTGACCTCCAATTTTTTTTGTTCCATCTGCAATGGTTCTTAATTGGATCAAGTTTTCCCTCAATGGATATTTTTCTTGTGGAAGAGATCCTCTTCTAGAAGCTTCTTTCTTGTCCTTCCGATCCCTGAATCTTGTTGGCATTGCAGTCATTTCTGTAATCAAACTGTCTTTTAAAAAACAGATGTCTAATTTTTGAAGAATCATTGTAGTGCCTCTTTCAGCTACTTTCACTTTTAGTACACTGTTGCTTATAGCCGTTCTAGTTGTTGCCCTGTTTTCTGTATTTCAAGCTGTCTTTCAAGCTCTATGCTTTCCTCTATAGTTTATTTCTAAGGTTCAGCACAATGCTGACCAATACCAAGCACACCAGGGTGCAGCTGGGTAAAAACTGAGCCAGCGTTACCCCGTACCTCTGGCAAACCGGGCACTCCCCCTGCCTACAATAAGGGGAGGCAAACCAGATCCAGGGCCCATGCCAAACGCCAACCTGACAGTTGTGACGGAAACATAACAAAAATAATAACTAATGCAGGGTGGGTAGGGTGGAACAAAAGAAGCAGGCGCTGGGCCTGTGCCCAGCCAGGGGTCACCTTAAAAGGGTGACCCCAGCCAATAATCAGTGGGCCCAGCCCACTGGCCAGAAGAGGGGGCAGGCTGCTGATAGGCTACCTGCCCTTCAACGGCAGGAAATTTTCCCACCGAGCCGGGGGCTTCTGGGAAGGAGAAGCCCCCTGTTGCCGCCATCTTCCTGAGGAGGCACCTCCACCCTGCAACGTACGCACCTGGTAAGTCGGGTGCTGCTTTCTTAATTCCCACCGTTTTTATAGAATAATCTTTAACAAATTAGTCCACTCTCACCCTTTGTAACTGGTATCACCAGGCAGACTTAGAACATTCTTGAACTTCTACTAATTAGATTTTTAAAGTCCTTTTTTAACCTACAAATTCCAATGGAGGAAAAATGCATTTTACATCTCAAATATGCTTTTCTACAATAATATTTTCTACAATAAAGTTGGTAATTTACAATGGATTTAAGGGTATATTTTAGTACATTTCTTAAGAAATATAGTATTTTAATAAGTGAATCAGAGCTTCTTTGTTTCTGTTAACATGACAACATCACTGGGGTGTGTGATGTCTCCCTCTCTCCCCTTCTCCTATTTGAGTAGGGAAGGTGAGATCCTTTTGATTCTTGAGGGGTTTGCATCTGTTCTTTTTCTTTCTGAAAAAGTATTTCTCAACTCCATATGGTTGATAAACCCTAGGAGTCTCAGTACTTAGCCAACTCCCTGAGACACTGCTCACAGCTCTATTCTCATAACAGGAACTGACTGGCCTGTGTCTTTGTTGTGCATTTTCATTTGTATATATTGTTTTTCATCAAGATTTTCTTTGTAATCTATATTTTATTAACACATCCTATGTTTTTAGTGGAAAAGCAATATATGAAGTAAATTCATAATTAATTTTAGTAGGAATTATCAGAGACCAACAATATTCTTGCCTGAGGTTAGACCTCAGGCTGGAATCTTGGCAAACATTCATGAAAAAATATACATCCAGAATTCTTATTTGTTTCTTTTTCAAAACAAAAACAAAAACAAAAATCTGCATTTTTTAACATAGCATTGCTACTTAACTATTTTAAAATCTGCCCTAAAATCCTTGCAAAAGACTTGCATAGGTCATATTTATCTGTCTGTCTCCAAAAAACTTATTAATATGCAGTGAGATGCTTAGAATTTTTCCCCTCTGAAGAAGTTTCAAAAACTTGACCTCCTGCAATGTATTCAGTTCCCTTTCTTCTAAGTATTTCTTTTTGTCCTGGAAAGCAATTTAAGGACTTGTGCTAATAAATAAAAAAGAACAGTTCAGGCTGAAGCATTGACCTTGCAACTTCCTTCAGTACTTGTGATCAAAAGAGGTCAGGGGCTTCCTTTCAGCATTGAAGCATTGTCTTTTATAATTTTGCTTCTTTCTATCTTTAAACTCTGTTTCTATCCATTCCCCCAAAATGCCATGCTGCCACAGCTTTATTTTACAAATTGACTTTCCATGAAGCAAAAAAGGAGATGTGCATAGGATTCATCTACTAGCAAATGCAGTACTCTCTAGTACATACAGCAAGTATTGGACACCTCAGGAACATGACAAGGATTCCCAGATGGCCACAATCTCTTCTGTATGACACCGGTAATAGACACACATTACCATTTTACCAGTCTGAAATACTGAACATCTAGAATCCTAAGCCTCATCTACCCTGACTACCTAGGTCTATGTAGAGTGGGATCAGCCCTGTAGTAGCCAAACATTGCACACAGCTGATCCAGGGTAACATGGGGCAAGACCACATTAACACAGTCTTAACTAAAGCCAGGAAAGGTCCAGATTCTGACACAGAATTCTAACTATCCCTAAAGTTAGTACCTGTGGAAAAAGTTGGGCCAATTCTGAAACAATGCTGGCTGCAACTCTTTCCACTGTCATCCCCTGTATCTGGGCTCAGGTGCCCAAAAACATGAGGTGGTAGTCCCCTCCCCCCTTGTCCTCCATGATATGGTGGCCTCCAGCCACAACACAGGCCCAGTGAGCAGTCCAGAAGGCAGTTAAGATGGCTTCCCAGCAGAGCCAAAGCATGTTTGGCACCACTGGGAACTCCCTCCCAAATCCACAACAGTAGTGGGAGTCCCTGTTTGGACCATACCTGGGATTGATCTGGTGTGAGAAGACCAGATTGGCCCTAAGTAATGGGTCAGTGTGGGTCTGCCCCTATATCCACTATTTAGATGACAGATGTTAGATATATTACCTAACTAAATCTCTTCTGGCTGAGCCCTTCAGAACTAGAAATGTCATAGCGAGGAGATCCATTCTGTCAGTGATTGGAGTATGGTTGAATGAGGTTTGGGAAAGTCAGTTTAGGATAGGTTACTTTGGTAAGGATACTTAACTAAGTAGCTGATCTATGATTCCACATTCCTTTTCTCCTCTCTGGGTGCATCTACACTGTAGATTTAATGCAGTTTGACACTACTTTTACTGCCATAGTTCAATGTTATGGAATCCTGATATTTGTAATTTGGTGAAGCACCAGCACTCTTTGGCAGAGAAGTTTAAAGACCTTGTACGGTTTGCATGATTTCATAGCATTGTGCCATGATGTCAAGCTGCATTAATATTACAGTGCACATGTCTTCTTCCAGTCCTGGTTTCTAATTAAGGTCTCTTCATGTACGCAATTACAACATTTTGACCCATTTGACTTTCATGGATCCACCCTATAGAATACTAGTACTATAGAATACACTCATGTAAGTGGTTATTTGGAGATCTTTGCTGGAGAACTCCAAACTACAACTTCCACAATTTCACAGAATACAGCCATGGCAGTTAAAGTGGGATCAACGTGCTGTAATTGTGGCACAGAAAAGAGACCCAGCGCTTCTATAAATGCTCTCAACCAATCAAGTTGCTCCCCATCAACTATTCCATTACTTCCACTCTTGCGCTGTTTACACAACATCACACCTACCCAATTGACAATTTAGGCATTTTCATATGCAAGACCATCTCTTTTCACAATCAGTTATTTTAGCATATCAATTTAAAAAGGAGGAGCATCATGTGCATTGACTATACAAGCTTTAAAAATGATTGGCCAATTACTCTGGGATTTGGAGTAAAGCCATGTTAGAGAGGAATAAAATGACAACTAGGATGCTATCTCAGCTCCAGATGCCAGTATTATCTTTAGTCACATTAATTATCAGCATTTGTGATAAAGGCACCCATTAACTGATTTATTGTGTTATTTAAAGGATATTCTATTAAAGGGATCTTAATGAGATTAAATGATTATTTCAGAAAACAGCCTGCCAAAGTGTGAAGAGATAATTAAAGAAGTCAGGAAATTAGACTGGGTGAGCCAAGAGCATGCCAACAGTATAGGTGAGCTCTTTTTCTCATTGGTGACCAAAATGGAAGACTTCTGGGTGTAGAAATCATTTTTATAGGCATAGAATAATCCTTAAAACTGCAATCGTCAGTAAATGGAGGAAAATTCTGAGAGTGCCCAACTGCTCACTGGAGGGAAGGATATTAGAGGCAAAGATGAAGTACTTTGGCCACATCATGAGAAGGCAGAAAAGTATGGAAAAGATAATGGTGCTGGGGAAAATGGAAGGAAAAAGGAAGAGGGGCTGAAGAAGGGCAAGATTGATGGATGATATCCTTGAAGTGACTGGCTTGACCTTGAAGGAACTGGGGGTGGTGATGGCCGACAAGAAGCTCTGGTGTGGGCTGGTCCATGAGGTCACAAAGAGTCGGAAGTGACTGAAGGAACAACAACAAAAGTTAGTAAATTACTGCAGTGTGGCCTTTCTGTAATATAGGAGTAGATCTGTAATGTTTCCAGAGAAAGCTTTCCAACTCATGTGCATTTCTATTATTTGATGTTCTATTATTCCACCCCATTCATAATTTTGCTAACAACCCATCTTGTTTGGGTTAGATATATTTGTAGTGTTCTTCACTAAATATTTATTATCATCTGTAAATTAGTTTAGTAGACAGAGGCCAAAACATTTTTCAAGTTTTTTCAATCTGAAGAAATTGGCTAATTTTTAAAGTTTCTTCCAAAGTTAATTGTGAGGTGTTCCTAGCACGGTGAGAATATGCCTGCCATTAACAACAAAGCACCCCTCACCTCCACACATAAAAATACTCACATGAATTGGCCATCCTAATTCACCACTTACATGACTGAATATCAGATTTTTAATAAACCAGAAGCCTAGATAGTTGAATCAGTCAGTTTTAGCTTCTCTGAACCTCCATTAATCCCAAAGCTGGAAATTGGTTGCCACTAGCCAATGATGGTGTGTCCTTGATCTCTGGCATACATTACTATGAATAATTTTGGGATGTTCTCTTGGAAATTCCAGGAAGTTCAATGTAGAAAAATTCTACTAAAGCTTTGAACAGACTTTATTCCTGAAGAAGACCTCTTAAAATAGAAGCTTGGGAGTAACTGACTGTAATATTTCTCTCCCTAACTCATTGGAGTTGTTGTATTTGCTTTCTGTCTAGCTGAATGGCCTTTGTCTAGCTTCTCTTTCTTCTGGACCTAGGATAACATCAGACTGCTTTTAGTTTTGTTTTATTCATCTGCAGTCAGACCCTTTACAAGTTTCTTATTTAAACAAGATAATAGTTGTTTTGAATTACTTCTGTCTGCATTTTAGTTTTATGTACTGTACTGTGTTCAATTTTCTACTTCTTTTGATATCATTGTGACTTTAAATACTTTGATTTGATACACTGCTGTTTGCTTTTCAGTACCACTTTAATAACTTGTTTTATCTTTCACATAACTTTTTTAGCTTACACATTTATAGTAGCTACATATTCCGTTTTAGATTCAATTTGTAGTGTTTATATTTCTACTCATTGATGAGTTGCCCCCCTTTCCTTTCAGTTCAAAGTAGTCATTATTTTTCTCATATTTTCTTTTACTGTGTTTAAAACACCAGGTCAAAGCCTATTTCCATAGGTTTAAGCAAGAGACCTGAATTCTCTATGTATCAATCAGAGCTTTTATGTTTTTCTCTTTCTAAGATGGAAGTATCTTCTGGGAGAATTACCAGCTAGGCTTAACAAGCAGATTTAGGACTCTAGAGTTCCATATTTGATTCACTACCTTCCTGGCTCTACATAATGACACTGAGAGCCATCATTTCTCAACAGGTTCTTTGTCACCACCATGGCATCAATCATTTTCAGGTTTCCAGTTGAGTTACTCAGGATCCTCAGGGCTCTATTGTTAATCTTCATTAATATATTACTGACTTTCATAACCAATTTAATTTTGATTCCATATAAATCAAGTCTTCTCAAAGAGGACATTCTCATTTCTCTTTGTGACTGCCACTGGCTTCTGATTTGGGAAACATCATCACTGTAATCATTCAGAGTGCCTTGAAAATGCCAGTCTTGTCACTATGAAATTGGCAATTGCAATTCAATCATTACAACAACAACCACAAAAGTTTATCACCTGGTTGAAAACTTTGTCTCCTTTCTAATTCTCTTGGAGAAACAGGAATAGAATCCTTTGCCAATGGAAATTCATCAGACCTAGAGATCAAATATGGTAAATAAAATGCTTGATTTTTAACATGCTATCTGCTTTTCAAAGTCTTTGGATGAGTGTTTTACTTGCTATTGAACTACTTTCTCTACAGAATAGTGTTGTTTATAAATTACTTCAAAATGTCGTTTTATACATTGTCAGCTTCCACCTTGAATGTATACACCCTTAATAGATTGTTGTCGTTGTTGTTGTTGTTGTTATTATTGTATGACACAGCAAACAAGATAGATTTTCTGGATTTCGTTTCACAAAATCACAAGTCGAACACTTCCCAAGTGTCTAGGACTGTGTGATGTATTTTCGGATGATATGCGCAGATCCCAGTAGGATGGCCTTTTGCAGTTGCCAGATTGTAATTTTGTCAATGTCTATTGTTGTTTATTATTATTATTATTATTATTATTATTATTATTATTATTATTATGCTATGTTTTCAAAAATGTATACACTGTTAATAGGATTAAAGATTACAGTAGTAGAGGAATGTCACAAAATTACTTGAGACCCTTTAAGTGAGGTGTGAAACAGTGCATTGCCGCACAAGAATGATAATTACATAAAATGTAAGTTAAGCTGGAATTCATAACTCTCTGAATCATTATTATAACACCAATTTTTCAATATAATTTTATTTCCTTAACCTTAAAATAGTCACCATGGCAACTATTAGCTTTTAAAGGTGTAAACATTATCTTTGTATTTTTAAAATCATAATTCAGCAGTATTAACCAAGCCACCACAATAATGCTACAGGCTTTTGTGGAAAAATAAATAAATGAAGGATTTGAAATTACCTGAAAGTATTTGGAATGTTAAAGTCCCCCACCTACAAAAAAGCCTCTGTTGAATTCTATATTGTGCCATGGCATAATATGGATGAAGACAGGAAAGATAGAAAACAGAAGTAAGCAGAGTTTAACCTGACTAGAGAAAAGAACAGGGACAAGGAAATGTGGAAGATAAAAGAAAGAACCTGAAAGATACATTTTATATTGACATCTTCCTTTCAGGAGCTTTATTGTTTTTTGATTGATCAATTTTACCTCTGTTGATTGCTTATGTCGGTTAATTGTCAATTCCAAGTCTCATTAAAATGTACATGACACTATAGAACCACTACTTTCTCGTGATGGTAGAAGGCTATGTTCTCAAGTAAAGCCTTTCTCCCTGCTCCCCATATATTTGCATGTATATGATTTGATCACAAAGTGAAAATCCAAAGATGTTCCCTCAAGAGGTGGTGAGATTCTGAAATTTCAGACCTGCTACAGTCCCCAGGATGGAAACATGTATTAGCTGACCCTGATTTATACTCACCAGTAATCTATATATATAAAAGAGTGATGGCATCAGGGCAGCGGACAAAGCAACAAAACTACAGGCCCCCCAACCTCGAAATTTGACAACACAACCCATCACACATGCCTCAGGGTTGATACAACAAAAAGAAAAGAAAAATAAAGTCCTAATTAGAGGGAGAGCAATAATTGTTTTTATCCAATTGCTGCCACTTTAGAGGGCTAATCTCTGCCCACTTGGTTGCCTAGCAACCAAGGGACAGCCAGGTTTCAGTTAGGGGACAGGCAAATTTAGGCCTCACTTAGGCCTCTTCCACAGATTATCAGATTTTAACTGGATTATATGTCAGTGTAGACTCAAGGCCCTTCCACACAGCTATATAACCCATTTAGAATCTTATATTATCTGCTTTGCACTGGATTATCTTGACTCCACACTGCCATATAATCCACTTCAGTGTGCATTTTATACAGCTGTGAAGAAGGGGCCTCATATAATCCAGTTCTAAGCAGATAATATAAGATTATCAATATACAGTAGAGTCTCACTTATCCAACATAAACAGGCCAGCAGGATAAGTAAATATATTGGATAATAAGAAGGGATTCAGGAAAAGCTGATTAAACATCAAATTAGGTAATCATTATACAAATTAAGCACCAAAACATCATATTATACAACAAATTTGACAGAAAAGGTAGTTCCACGTGCAGTAATGCTATGTAGTAATTACAGTAGTCTCACTTATCCAACACTTGCTTATCCAACATTCTGGATTATCCAACGCATTTTTGTAGTCAATGTTTTCAATATATCGTGATATTTTGGTGCTAAATTAATAAATACAGTAATTACTACATAGCATTACTGCGTATTGAACTACTTTTTCTGCCAAATTTGTTGTCTAATATGATATTTTGGTGTTTCATTTGTAAAATCATAACCTAATTTGATAGGTTATTATCCAACATATTATCCAACATATTCGCTTATCCAACATTTTGCCAGCCCACTGGTACAAATTTACCAGTAAAATATCACAATGAATTTAAAACACTGACTACAAAAACATTGATTATGAAAAGGCAGACTGCGTTGGATAATCCAGAACATTGTATAAGTGAATGTTGGATAAGTGAGATTCTACTTTGATATGAAATAATTTCTAGGATAGGAATAATGCAGAACAATATAATCTCTAAAACCAGGACAGTAAATAAAGAAATAAAGAAAGTAAATAAAGCAAGGAAATTGGAAATTCCACAAAGGAAACAATCAGGGCCAGCTAACACCTCCCAAGAAAGGATTCTTCCAGAAAGGAAGCTGAGAAGGCAGTGAAGCACTATGTATTACCAAAGTCATTATTATTACTATCATTACTATCATTACTATCATTACTATTATTATTATTATTATTATTATTATTATTGTGTTGCGGTCAACCGTGAAAATGAATACAATCTGGCTCCAAGTATTCAAAAACACTAAAATCAGAATATATAAAAATTAATGTGGTATAATAAAACAGAACAATACAATCTCTAAAATCAGAACACTAAATAAAGAACAACACTCTGAAAATAGGGGAATTCCACACAGAAAACAATCAGGGCCAGCTAACACCTCCCAACACAGTATTCCCATCATCAAAGTCTGGCCAATCCTCTGTTTTCTCAGGGCCACAGACAGTAGAAGCATATAAAATATCGCAAACAACACCACTCTGAAAACAAGGGAATTCCAGACAGGAAAGAATCAGGGCCAGCTAACACCTCCCAACAAAAAAATCACTCAGAAGAAACTGCCAGGCTTTAAAGCTGCAAGGCCATTACATCCTAACCATTTTTCCTAATTGCAGCATTCATACTTGCCTCCAACAGACAAAAAAAAACCAACAATCAGAAATATTGTATATTCACAACCTTTAGGAAATAATATCCCCTGATGGCACAGCATGTTAAAGCGCTGAGCTGCTGAACTTCTGGACCGAAAGGCCGCAGGTTTGAATTGGGGGAGCGGAGAGAGCCCCCACTGTTAGCCCCAGCTTCTGCCAACCCAGAAGTTCAAAAACATGTAAATGTGAGTGCATCAATAGGTACTGCTCCGGCGGGAAGGTAACGCCGCTCCATGCAGTCATGCCACATGACCTTGGAGGAGTCTACGGACAACGCCGACTCTTCGGCTTAGAAATGGAGATGAGCACCAACCCCCAGAATCAGACATGACTGGACTTAACGTCAGGGGAAACCTTTACCCTTGACTTTAACTACCACCAATTCCTCAATACTTTATTTCCCATACCACCAGACTTCGCCACAGCAACGCATGGCCGGGCACAGCTAGTCTTTTATAAAAGAGTTTCCTCTCATCTCAAGAACAGAACAACCAAGTTGTCTTGTGTAAGGAGTCAAGAGGAATAGTTTCTTGATTCACAACAAAGCACTGATAAGTTCATATTGCAATGACTTAGTGAAGATTTACAATGCATGTGTTAGAATTTCCATTTTCCCATGACTGTCATCCCATGAATAGTTATAAATAAAAGTTCTCTTGTTAACAGTTAACAACTGTGTGATCAGGAAGGTTACAATTGTTGATCAACTGAGAAGTCATAATGCAATTAGACAGTTACTAATGGGAGATAACAATAACTGGGAATAGCTTTAGGACAATGAGTGGCCACTATAAATTTAGACTTAAAGCCAGATTTTAACAAATATGCTGGACCTTGAAGAGTTTGAATCCCATAGAATCAAATTCTTTTGGCTGGCAGGGTTTTATCTCAGGAAAGTAAAAATAGCAAAGAAACTCTCCAAGTACTGTACACTGCAAAAGCATAACTGGGCTGTCAAGGGAACTCTCCATGGTTCTGAATTCCCAAATCTCAACAGCTGAAAGTTCAATCCACTGAATCAATCCAAATCGCTTTGAATCGAGTTAACACAATGCAGATTTAAAGTAGGCTGATGAGATCCTGATCTAGATCTGTCTGGTCTTACACCAGCCACTTTGAGTCTCCCTGTAGAGAGAAAAAGCAGGATATAAATAAACATAAACATAATTATTACATAGTTCAGGATTTGGCTGAAGACATTACACAGTTGTACATTTTAGTTGGGGATTAAAACAAATGACATCTGCATTATGTGTCTAGGAAGAAGATTTAGATTCTCAAAGTCATTGGTATAGCAAAACAAGTTTATGAAGATTTGTATTTACAAAATGAATAACTGTCCATGAAAACAGCCTGAAGAACTGCTATTTGATAAAATAGAAAAGAAATATAGGTTTATGCTTGGTTAATGAGAAAATGGGGGACTGTGTAATGACTGTGCAAAGAACATACTGCAATCAATACGTAATACTAATCTATCTATATTATTAATATTTATCAGATATATATTGAATAGAATTAAATGTCAAGCAAATATGAAGTGAACAGTAAAGAGATAAATCCTAAAATTTGTGTAGAGTCAAATCCAGAACATTTGTATTTGAGGCTTTGGATAAATGAAGACATTTATGGGAACGATATCTATCTGTCTGTCTTGCTGTCTATATATCTATTGAATTTATACATCATCTTTCTCCCAGAAAGATGAGGTATATGAGGTAAAGAATTGGCTTGGCAATCGTACCCATCATCAGCAGACATGTGAACATAACATTTAAGGGATAGCATTTATTCTTTCTAGAGTTATTTCCTTTTCCATTGAATATACAGAAAGAGGACTGTGTGGAACCTGTCTGTCATTTAGATATTAAAGATGTGAAAAGCAAAAAATAAAGAAAGAGATTAGGAAAGGAATGTCAATTTTACCTCAGTTGAAAATGCAGAGATTCCAAATCAAAATTTTGGGCCTGAACGAATCACTCATAATTTTTATATATATATTTAAATTCATGTTTTTTTCCATTCCCAATATTAAAATCTGCTGCACACATTGTGGTAAATTCTTATTAAAAGAACTGAGGTGAATGTAAATGCCCATCTCTATCATAAGGCGTGCTCCTTTTGGTTTCCACTTCTAAACGTTTCAGAGTTTAGAATCTCTATTGTTTCATTGCTCAAAACTCAGCTTGAAAAATGAGTACTCAAATAATACAATTTGTCAGCATATGATATTACACAGTTATCTTATTTTAATATTACAAGCAGAAAATGTACTCCAAAAATGGGACATCGGGGTGACATCACACACTATGAATAGCAGAAACAAATTATTGATTCAATGCTTTCATGTGGTTCATGTTAGACTTGTAAAAAATTGAGTGTTACTTTGAATCCATTCATTTCATATTGGTCAAACCAAGCTATTTTGATCATTATAATAAATAGAGATGTAGCATATTAAAATTACCTTTATGCCCATGAATTAGGCTGGGAGATTATTAATGGGTTTTTCAAAGATGTCACAGAATTAGTGTCACACTGGGTGCAGACGATGAACCCACCTTTGTTCATTTGGTGCTTGAGAAGTTACATTCCAGTTCAATGGATTTAAATAAGATAGAATGCAACTTGAATTGAATGTGCTGCTTGCCACCTGAGTTGCTAAGCAACTGGTATTATGGACTTGTAACTCCTGCTCTACATCTGATATTAATGAATAGAATTCACATTTCAAAAGCAAGCAACATACATGTGAAGGAATTCTCTCCAGAAATTTAAGGGCATAGCAAGTTATTTTCTGCAATACTTTAGTTGCATCAATATTGACCCCCAAGAACAAAATGTTGTGACCTCTTTGCTTATTTCATACTCAAATCTTACTCCCCATTACTTTCTTTTCACTCCTCCTTCACTTTGATTATTTTTATCCTGTTTTTAGCTTCCTACCAGATTGAACAAAGAACACAAGATTTTCCATTATCCAAGTGAAGCACGAATCAGTCTCACTATAGACAGATTAAAATGCTCTCTTCTTATAAGTAGACTTCTGTGATACCAAAGAAAAGAGGTTTCTTCGGCATTCTCTTTCACATATCTATTCTCACTTGTTCTTAATGTTATAGACGAACAGTGAACAACATGTGGACTGTGAGCAATATGTGGCACAGAGACTTTCCCATATATTATTACAGATGTTTTGGGTTTCCATAGTTGTTGTTGAGTTGTCAGTGTGGTCAATTGTCCCTGTCCTTTTAAAACTTGTAAACCTTGTTTACAAGTTGATTCATGCTGTTAAAGATCTGGAGGAAGTGCGTTGCTGCTTGGAAACAAGATGTGAGGGAAGCACAAATGTTGACTTAAAGGCAAAAGTACAGACTTCTGTTGCCACTGTTTTAATAAATCCAGCAGATGTACCCAAGGGTTGAGATGCACCTTCTACTGTTTTGGGAGTGACAAAGCCACTCCAATCTCCAGTCATTACAAAACTAATAATATTAAACAAAATTTGGCATGATGGACCACTACAGTTTCTATAAAACAACCTATATGTTTAAATTCATTACACTGATTTGTTTTGGATATACTGAGGTAACATCAATACTAGAAGTAAGTCTCTCTCTTTTTTTGGTTGGGTTCTTTTCAAAAGCAAAAAAAGCTTTGACCTGATCACTCTGTAATCATTTTGGCCATTTTCTTCCTCATTAAAGATCATGCACAATTCCCACTGAGTTTATATACACAGCAGATGTCAAAAACTGATGCTGCCTTACTATTTTGGTGGCGGAGCATTAATGACCAAATTAGTGTGTGCTTTTCTTGAAGATTAAAGTAATCGTGTTCATTTCTTTAATAAGCTATGCTTGAGAAAGATTTTTCTTGTCATGCCCCTGATTTTTCTCTCTTTCATTCCTTGTTATCGAACCATTTGTAAAGGCAGCTGGTAATTAAGTTGATATGAAGAGGCTATTTTTATTTTGCATGATAATCAGCCTGTAATTTCATCATCAGTAGTGTTTTATATTAATTATCAAACACTATTTAAATTTAAGAAACAAGATGAATGGGTCAACAACAATACACACTGTATATAACATAAAGACAGTTTCTGTCTGTGTGTGTGTTTCTCTCCCCCCCCCCCCCCCCGGGTCCATTTTTCTCTTGCCCCACTTCTTCCAGATTTTTTTAAATTCTTTATAATGTGCATAGTAGTTACATTTCGTACAATTTTGCTTATGTAAATACATATCAGAGAAACCAAGAAAAAGTTATGCCATTTAGATAAAAAGGAAATAAGTCCATGTAGACTTGGAAAAGTTAGTGAGAAAGAGATGAGGCATATATTTGAATAACTATTCAGATGAATATGAAAAACTAAATCCTAGAAATACCTTATAAACAATACATGGTGTTAAGACAGCTCTATTTAATATATGATACCAGAGAGAAAAGAGCTAATTTTGGCAGAACGTTAATTCTGCAGGGAACAAAACAATAACACTACCGTGGGTTGTTTTGAGTGGATCAAGGGATGTGCCAAGGTCAATCTGAGTCCTCTAACCAAAACAAAAAGAAAAAAGCAGTGGCTCAGATTCAAAGTGTGATTTAAAAAGAGGGATTTCTTGTGATACTTTGCAAAAAACAAGTTCAAGAGCAAGCACTGAAATGCATGCAATGCTATAATGATGGCAGGTTCTAATTGTCACTTTTCATGTTGTATGGAGAGGGGATTCTGTTTCAGATATTGCTTCACACTTTGTTCGTGATATATAAGAGATAAAACAACCCTCTTGTAGGACAGAAGGGCATCTTCAGGTTCAATCTAGTAGGTGTGAATCAAGTTTGTATCAGAATTCATAAGATCATATTTTGGTTGGTAATGTGTGTATCTGTGTGTGTGTAAATACATTGTTTAGCATTTGATTCTGCCTTTTCTCCAGTATAGGTTTTGCTTATATTGTTTGAATAGCCAAATGGGTTTTCTTTAACACTTACCATTTATCACGTTAAGTGTATCAGTTGTGAAAGGATGAAATGTCTGTTTTAAAGCCACTTTATCAAGTAAAAGAGCAGAAATATCATAAATAAGAATAAATTAGGAGCCTAAGTGTTTCCCTAGCACCACTGTCATTTAAAACCTATGGAAGCTTCAAAAGTTGCATTTGGTTTACACTTTATGAAATGTTTAGTTTAATCATTTTAGCATCAATGTTTGGCATTTGCATAACATTGTCTTTTTCATAACAGTAACTAAAGTAGCTTATTTTATGTAGAATGTAAAGAGAACAGAAGCAAGAACAGGTGTTTCCTTCTTTTACATTTAATGGAAATTATAATTAGCTGAACAGTATTTCTGAAAACAGAGTACGATCCTATGGTTTCCCCAAAAGGACAGGCTTCAATCCACAGCCTCATTCTAATATTATGGCTATTCCAAATTACTATTTGAGAACGCATGCTCATAGGCATTTTGGTCCAAGTTGCACATATCCTAATTATACATCCTGAATAATGAAAAGGGTTAGGGTTTTTTTGTTCCCCCTGAATTACTTGTTCAGGAATTCATTAGTATATGTTGCATGCATGCCACTATCATGGATGATGCACCAAGTAACCAGGATCTTGTTGGTGACATGCATAGGAGATGGCATTTTATTGGTTACATAGATTGATTATACCAAAATATTCAACTATTTCCTTCTGTAAATTTCTCCATCCTTGCCAAAATGTAGTATGATGGACAAAGAGTGGGACAAGGACATGGAAGCACCTGAGTATAATCTATGTGCATTTGAGTAGCTGGAGAAATGGCTACATCGAGCTGATGTAAAACATTTGCAGAATGCTAGAGGTGTGGAGATCAACCATTCTTCCCACTTAGATTTGCAATTGGGTATCTTCCTGCATCTTTGGACACTATTTGGCTATGGGGTTTAAAACTGGTGTGATTCCCTATGATTAAGAGATTGAATGCCCATTGACATCTGTCAACTAACTTGAATCTTACTCACCTTCCTGCCACCTGGGCATCCAAACCGTGACCAAATTGTGACCATTCAGAAAGGCACAATTAACATCAACTGTTCTCTTTGGCATTATGAAGTATTTGAATCTCAATAAATAGGGAGAATTCAGATATTGCCATCTCTAAGCACATTACTTTCATTACCATTATAGGGGCCGGGCTGTGGCGCAGCTGGCTAGTAACCAACTGCTATAAATCACTACAGACCGAGAGGTCATGAGTTCGAAGCCCGGGTCGGGTTAAGCCTCCGACCATTAATAGCCCCGGCTTGCTGTTGACCTATGCAGCCCCGAAAGACAGTTGCACCTGTCAATTAGGGAAATTTAGGGACGCTTTATGCGGGAGGCTAATTTACAACACCATAAAACTGCCAGCAAAACACAAGGAAAGGAATGAGGAAGTACAGCCACTACTGGACGGTGAAGCAACAGCTCCCCCTGTGGCCGGAATTGTGAAGCTGGAAAAATGTTAAAAATGCCTCTGAGTCTGTCTAATGTATGTTGTTTGTCTGTTGGCATTGAATGTTTGCCATATATGTGTTCATTGTAATCCGCCCTGAGTCCCCTTCGGGGTGAGAAGGGCGGAATATAAATACTGTAAATAAAAATAAAATAAAATAAAATAAATACCTTACACTGCGGGTGAGCCTTCATACATTCATTACATTACAATAGATAGTAGGTGGCACCTCTCTCTAGCATGCTTCTCTGCAGCTAACACCCAGAATAACTTTAGCATCTTAAACAATACAGCTCAACCATTTATCCACTAAGGAGTACACTATTTTCTGTTAAGCAACTATGTATCTCTAAACAGTCATCCTGGGGTTAATATCTCTGACTGCATCTGGCAGAATCCATTACTACACCTAGAAGAATAGGAAACATATCTATTTAGCATAGCCTGAGAGAAGAAATTCTCTCTCTTACCAATATGGTCTATCTCCAGTAACATGTTTGGTTTATCCGCTCTGAACATCACAGGTGTTATCAACATTCTCCTACATTGGAGACTGGGGAGCTGGCTAACTTCCATATCCTCTCAGCTTGTTTTAAATCTTTCTTTGCCTTACCAGCTGACATATCTGGCCCCAAAAAGTTAAGAAATATTTACAGATCCTCAGTTATATAAACATCATTTTTTCCTCCTATCAAATTCTTGGTGGTGATGTAATACATCAACTACACCTAAGTGCCATCAGATTATATCAACCAGTTGATTGCATCAGACATTGCTGTCTATTGAGGCATCTACTATGGGATCATTGTTTATACTAGTATCTCAATGTTGACAATTATGTTGGCATTCTGCCTGGAACTAAGTTCTGTTTTGGCTCTTGGTAACATATATATTCTAGAATACATGGAGCTTTCTGCTTTATATGTATACTTTGTAAACACCTTATTTACATTTTCTGACCTCAAAGTTCACAACCAAATCAGCATGCCCCAAAACCACTGAGATGCATTATGCAACAAGGAAACAAGGAAACATTGTGAATCTTGATGGAGTGTTATGATCTGTCTACATCACTATTGAATCTCAGCCAATATGTTTGGCTTTTTTTTTCCCTTCCTGGTAGGCAATGTTTAATTTGCCATATTCTTCCATGGGTTTCCAATCAGAATCAATAAAATGAAAATAAATTATGAAAGGTTTCTAAAATTAATTGTGAACACTCTCAGAGGCATGAACAATGAATGTATGACCCTTCTGAAATGGCTGGGTTATAATTTCCATCATCCCCTACAAAAGGCTTTGCTTGCTAGGGTACATAGAAGATGTGTTTCTATAATGTATGTGGGTCTTCTAAAAGATAGATGGTGGATACACTCCTTAGAATGTCTGATATAATAACATTCTAGGGAGTTTCCATAATGTCTGAGAGTCTTCTAAAAGATAGATAGTGAATACACGCCTTAGAATGTCAGATCATTCTTCTTTAGATATTACAATCAGAACATCAGAATAAAAATAACACATATGTGGACTGGCTTAACTGAAGAATTTTGCTTTATGTGTGTGTTTGTGCCTTCAAGTCACTTGTAGACTTATGGTGACCTCATGAATTTCATAAGGCTTTTTCAGGCAAAGAATACTCATAAGTGTTTCTACCAGCACCTATTTATTGGCTATCTCCCACACAAGTACTAACCAGGACTACTTAGCTCAGAGAGTAGATGGGATCTAGTTCCTTAATGGCATTTATCGTGTCATTTATACAAAAATATGAGATGCTATGGATGCTAAGGTGTTCCACTCACATGGATAAGTAAGTATACACTTTGAACTCTGATCCAAGATATCGCTCAAAACCCATGTTGCCTCAGTGCTTTTGACTACCTTTTACCAGCTTCAGTTTGTTCACGAAGGGCACTTTCACATCACACTGTTATACATATTATGATTCTACTTCAAATGTCATTCCATTCTAAAGATTCCTAGGATTTTAGAAATCTCAGACAGAGATCTCTGCTGCACCATCAAACTACATATCACAGAATTGCATAGGACAAACCAAAAATGTACTATAATTAATTATATATCATAAAAGGGCCCCAGTGAAGTATGTACTGTCTAGAACTGTAGATTCATAGGGTGAATCTGTGATGATCTTTATTCTTGGTTTTTGATACCTGGAGGTTAAAATACTAATTCTTCAAGCACATCTGTGAAACTTTCATGCCAAACATACTCATTTGTGATAGGAGCCTCCCCCAGTCCCGCTTTATTTCTTTGGTGTTCAGAGGCTTTTTATTACAGGCATAACATTTTTAAAGAACACATTGGCTTCACTTATTGTATCTACTGCAATTTAAAATGTCAGTAGAATCAGCAAGAAACAAATTGTCCTTGATACAAGGAACAAAGGGTGACATTTATCAAAGCTGAATTGGCCTGCAAATACTTTTTTGTGCTGAAATTGACTTGTCTGATTCATGATTATTCTTTTAAATCAGGCAATCTGTATTTAATTTAAGAAAAAAAATCTGAAATGGGTCTATAGAACTACATGTTTAAATGGGATTTTGATTCACTAAGCCCCAAGGACTGTAGTAAAAAGTCTGAAGTGAATCAATATTTTCCACCAGCAGCTAAAATGGTGGTAGGGAGAGGTTAAAAAGGGTTTAGACGAGAAAGTAAAAAGCCAAGGGAACGAGGAAGCTTAGCCAGCCTCTATGAAGATGGGATTACTTAAAAATTAATTTACAAAATCAAAACCATTAGGGTCTGCAATACCCATGAGAATGAAATAGGCTGCTTCATTTAAATTATTTCATTCTTCATAATGCTCAGAACATTAAAAATATCTATGTTGGTCCTGTATTTTGTTTAATACAGTAGCTACTCAAATAGATCACAACTTAGAAAGGTTCCTACTATAATTCCAGCTAATTGATGGAAGATGATGTGAGTTGTAGGAAAGTTGACAATTTTACATTTTAGTGTGACAGCTTACAAGGAGCCCATGAAGACAACAGACAATCCCCTTATTTGTTTACACCACCTAATATTCAAGGAACTACAGCCTCTAGACAATGTAGTTTCACATAATAGATGTTTTAATCATTGCTGTGCTTATTATTGATGATAAAAATATTCCTAGTAAAAACTATTAAATGGAAGGGAAGGAGTTATCATAATCCTTTAACTAGGTCATAAGATTTTTTTAAAACCACACATTTCTATTTACAACCTTTCTTAAGAAAAGAAAGGACTATGGATTGTATCTGTAGATCCAATTAGATCAACAGGGCACCAGTTGTGTGACTAAGTATGGGTCCAACCCAATATTTTATAAATATTGTAGAAATCATGCCCTAGAATGCACAAATAGTATTTCCACCAGTATGAATCACCATCAGAATGCCAGCACTAATCGTACAATCTTGATATCAATATTATTGTTTCTGGCAATATCTTTAAGTATAACAGTCATAAATATTTCTGTTCAGACACTGCTATCAAGATAGACCCAGTCATTCCCATGCAGTTCTTTGTTTTTTGCCTGTGAGTATGTACTTGTCCACAAGCCAGAGACAATGATAGTTGATGACAATGCCCTGAGCCATCTGCCACTACAGATGCCAGACAACAAAATGCCACCTTCGATATCAATTTTGATGATCAAAGCCCTCCCAGACCCATTGCTTCTGGCTGATCAAATTGTGAGATTAACCAGTTTTAATCCAAAACTGGTCCAAAACTGCAAGTAAGAGGGCAGTAGCAAAGTGAAGGTGTATTATAGCAATCTTTCAAAGAGCAACCACTGGCAAAATGCATGGAAAGCATTCTAGAATCATATATAAGAAAGAGTTTGCTGGACATCAGCTCTATAGTCTGGGATGGACTCCAAAACTGAAAGTATTGTAAATGAGAGCAGAATGTGCCAGGCTACCTGATTCAATATACCAAATACTTCCACTCTTCCCTGTGGAATCCTTGTCTAGGAATCCTTAATAAATTGTGTGCAGGCTATTTCCTAAGGTATCTCCTATTTAGTTTTAAGTTTATTCCTGTTGAAAAGTGACCTTGATTTTATTTTTATTAGTAATCAATTGCTGTTATGCACTCTTTGTGACACATGAGTTGTTAGAAATTATTTCTAGTGATGAATTTGATATTTATGTATAGGTGACATATACAAATGTACAGCCTGAGTTACGGGAATTTGCAGAATAAACCTGCCTAATCTGTCACTTATACACCTTATATCTTTCAACCAAACGCCCAGGCTTAATAAACAAAATCTGGCAACTAAAGGCATAACCACCATATGACACTACCCCAAATGAATCTTATCTTGTCCAATTTGGAAGATAGTGATTTTTGCCCACTTAGTATTTGGACATCCCTTCCCTCTCCCTCACCCCCCAAAAAACAATTAAAACCTGATATCTGCTGGAAGAACTAGGTAATACTCCTACCTGAAACCTGAACAGCCACCATCAGAGCTGACAATAGTAGGCTACATAGAGCAGTGGCATGCCAACCAAATTGTTAAAAACTTGTTAATTTCACCAATTTCTTGTAGTTCAATAAGTTACTATACCATACTGATTTACCTTTTGAAATAATCAAATCACTAGAAAAGCAGACGTTGGCCATCTTCATCCTAATTATCAAAGGAATTACAAACAAAATTGGAGTAACACTGAGCCTCAAGAAGCCTTCTGTAGCGGTACCATTTTTACTTTTGAATGAATGATTAGTGATCTTAATTTTAACAAGTGGGATCTTTTTATCACTGTTGTCATAATGTTTACCTTGAATCACTAGTGGGCCATATTTTGTCAATGATTGTTTCCACTTTCTAAATTTGAGGAGTCTCCATCTCCTTCATATATGCTATTTAAAGTTTACTCTTGGTCACAATGACAATGTTATTGTAGTTGTGGTTTTCAGATTTGTTTTGAGCATGATTTTAAAATTGGAATGCACTGTGGATCCTATTCAGTGATCAACTTTCCACCATAAACAAAATATCTGTTTGCTATCAAAGAAGACCAGATGAGACCCTCTGGACAATAAGACATCCCAATTGTAATTCAGATCATTCAGACCCAGAACTGCCCCAGATTCACCTTATCTGTAATAGGCCACACTGAAATGGTATTGTTGCCCACACACCAAATTTGGATAGGAAGCATTTGAATTGGTTTTCTTATGAATAAGTGAAAAAAAAAATCCCCCACCTTCTTTCTCACAGGGACTTGTAGGGATGCCTTTGAGCTTTGATTGTTGCCACCAGTATTTAGACCCATCACAACCATCCCGTCATTTAGGAGCCAAAGGAAAGTAGTGCACTGCTGGTTTCAGAGCCAGGCAAAGAGACAGAAGAAAAAGTGCAAAGCAGGGCCTCAAATGACAAGGGTATGTTAGGGAGGCTTGAGCAGCAGTCGGTGAGATGGGAGGCAGCCTGAGAAAAGGAGTGGGGATAGTGATACTCCACTTGCTTTCTCATGACTAAATCATCCCTCCCCTGCTCTGAGCAGGAATTGTAGTATTCACAAAAATAGGATCTCTAATGTTACAAAGCATACACCCAGCAAGTAGCACCGGGGGTTCTTAAAAATGGCAATGCTTGCAACTCAACAATTTGTCCTGTCGCTTTTCCCAAAGCCACCCCAATCTAGACTGTACATATGTAGCAAAACATAGAAGCAAACTGAATTTTCCTGCAGGGCAAAAAGTGAGTTTTGGAATATCACATTATAGATGAAACACTTTCATTGCTAAAAGGGTCATTTATCATGTCTCAGGATCAGAGCAGCTACAAGGTGAGTACATTTTTAATCAGTACAGACAAGATCCAAAAGTCCAGTAAAATATATTTAATTCCTTCTAAGAGGTCAGTGAGCAAGGCAGACCTTCAGCTGTGCTATCTTCTATCCCAATTTGACCAGGATATTTCTATCTCTAAACTAACATTCAACAATATATCTGTATCTAAAGGTAATACTAATAATGTTTGCTATTCTCCACTTAGGATTGTATTATCTCCTTCCCTCACTCTAAACCCATTCAATCTTCTGGTATTGCTGTTTCTACCCAGGAGATCCAATGCCAATATAACTTTACAATTTGCACACATCTTGGAAGCACAGCATTTTCTACTTATTAAACATGTCTTGGCATGAGGACTGGTGTTTTTTCTAATTTTCACTAAGCCTGTCAGTAGCTTTTTAAAATTCACACTATACCAGGATCTTAAAAAAACTGGGCATGGTGAAGCAATGTGTTGCATACCATGTTGTTTTCCTAAGAATAACTGCTTTGAAAAGGGGGAATGCAGCTGAAGTGTAATAATTATATTCACAGTTCTACTTGTCAACAAGGAGTTTCAGTTCAAGATGCTGGAATATACTGACTTCTGTTCAATATTTTCTCTATAGCAACTTGAAGAGATATTTTTCTAAATCTGGCCTAAAACCTGGATTAAATTTATACTTCTAGTGGCTCCCAGAAATCCAATCCAAGTTTTGGGCCAGATTTTAAAAGAAGTTTCTGAGATGCCGAACTCTCCTTCAAAAATAGGTTCAGCATCCTGGATAGCCTCTTTTAAGGTGGATTAAAACTCACTGTCCTACTGACATAGGAGACACTAGTCACCCACAGTAGCCTTGATTCAAAACAGTCATGGCATTTTCTTGGAAAAATATGTTCTGAGGAGTTTTGCCATTGCCTACCTCTGAGGCAAAGATATTGTGATTTGTCCAAGGTCACACAATGGTAAAGAGGTATTCATACCTTGGTTTCCTAGAATTCTATCCAACACTTAAATCATTACACAATGCTAGCTCTCCCACACTCTGTTCATTTATTTATTAGTTCTATTGGCAAGTTCTACTTTGGTTGCTGCAGAAATCACCTAGTCCATGAATGTTGTAATTCTATGAATGCCTACTCAGATGAAAGTCCTGAGCAAGCGTGTAACACACAACCTAATACACAGGTGGTGAATGACCCTGTGCTGAAATCCTCTTAATATGAAACTTAAATCCCTCCTATATGAAACTTAATGTGCACCTAAGTACAAGAAATTCTGCAGACAGAAGAAGCAGGCCTTTCAATACAGCTTTATACCAAACCAACAGACCTTGACATTAATCCATAATAATCCATAATGCTCTATGAAATAGCAGACAGCAGACATTGAAAAGTAAGTAGGCTGAAATCAGGTGTGTGACAAGGATTTTTATGATTGATGGTAATCATACCTGTCAGAGAAGCTGAAAAAAACTTATCACACAGTGATATACCCTGTCTCTGGCACTCTTTGCCTACTGATGTCTATGGGTCCTATCACATGATATAAGGTCCATTTCATAGGTAACCCATAGGTAAATGATCTGACATAAGTACCTTTTGTAAAATGGAAAACAACTGACTTTCCTTGTCCTTTATTTCTCCATGAATGTCAGAGGCTTATTTTTAATGTGTGATGGTACATCCTTCTGGAGCTCATCCTCTGTGCTAATGATGAGTTTTTTGGGGCATGCTTTGGGAGCAGTCTTTTCATGCCACTCGATTCTCTTTTGCTGATATGACCAGCAGACGTCTTCTGGTGGCTATCAGAAAATCATAGCGTCATAGAATCATAAAGTTGGAAGAGACCTTGTGGGCCATTCAGTCCAACCCCTTGCCAAGAAGCTGGAAAATCACATTCAAATAATCTCCAACAGATGGCCAACCAGCCTCTGTTTAAAAGCCTCCAAAGCAAGAGCCTCCACCACACTCTGGGGAAGAGAGTTCCACTGCTGAACAGCTCTCACAATTAGGAAGTTCCTCGTAATATTCAGGTGGAATCTCCTTTCCTGTAGTTTGAAGTCATTGTTCCACATCCTAGTCTCCAGGGCAGCAGAAAACAAGTTTTCTCCCTCCTTCCTATGACTTCCCCTCACATATTTATACATGGCCATCATGTCTCCTCTCAGCCTTCTCTTCTGCAGGCTAAACGTGCCAAGCTCTTTAAACTGATCCTTGTAGTGCTTGTTCTGCAGACATTTTAATCACTCTCTTCTGGACACATTCCAGCTTGTCAACATCCCCCTTAAATTGCATTTCCCAGATTTGGACACAGAATTCCAGATGTGATCTGACCAAAGCAGAATATAGGGGTAGTATGACTTCCCTGGATCTAAACACTATAATCCTATTTATGCAGGCCAAAATCCAATTGGCTTTTTTTGCTGCCACATCCCATTGTTGGCTCATGCTTAACTTGTTCTTTAAAAGACTCGAAGATTTTTTTCACACAAACTGCTGTCGAGCCAGGCTTCCCCATGCTGTATCTTTGCATTCCATTTTTTCTGCCTAAGTGGAATATTTTGCATTTGTCCCTGTTGAACTTCTTTTTTTTTTTAGTTTTGGCCCAAAATGAAGTTCAACAGGGACAAATGCAAAATACTCGATAGAGAGACCACAAGTAAAGCCATAAGTGTTCTCAGCTTTCCCTTGACAGTTTTCTTCAAAAAAATGGAAAATGTGCAACTCTGTAGGTACAACAATCTGTTGGTATGAAAGAACGGAATTTGCACAAGCTCTACCAAAAAAGAGGGGAGAGTGAGATGACAGTGACATAGGGGAACATTGGATGGGTTGGGAGGAGCTATCCCAATCTCATGTGCTAAGTCAAAGATGCATTATTTTATTAGCTATGGAAAGGAAAGAACTGGGTATGATGGTGTGGGTATGTGTATGTATCCAATCCTCATCCTTCTTTAAGCACAGGTTGCCTACTTAACAGGCATTTTCTCCAGTGAGCTGATAAGGTCCTAAGTAAACTCTGTTTCACACACATTGGAGTATGCACGGGTGTATGTGTGTGCACAACTCCATTAATGTATTAGTTACATTTATATCCATCAAATTATCTCAACCAGACATACATATTCTCCTCTTCTGGCCCTCACAACAACCCTGTGAGATACTCAGGTTAAGAGATAATAGCCTAAGGTTTATCTGTAAGATTCTATCAAACATTTAGGATTAAAACCTGAATGTTCAAATCCAAGACTATGAATTTCTACACTACACTGTCTACCCAGTACCCACATACGCACAGAGAATAGATATGTACTAATTTGTTTGTGGTGTGCAGGCATCAAATTGTCCCCCATTTTTCACTTTTATTACTCTTTGGATTAACTTTCTGATTTTAGTTGTTCTACATTTACTTTGATAAATTCAGTCTATTGCCTAAATAAATAGATGTTTCATTTCCAAACCCAGCTAATATATTGTGTGCATTATATTTGTGTGTGGGCTTTCCCCCCTTAATGCATCTTTCACGAGGCTTTAAATTTGATCATGCTCTCTACATAGCAATAAAGCCATTTCCATTGCAAACGTGTAACATTAATGGATAGCAGCCTTCAGGGAATATATTTCTGAGAAATTTATTTCACCTCGTGTTGCTCAGCCACCCAAAGAATGAATTTGTTTCCATGACAGATATGGACTACACATATCATTTTCAAAACAGTCTTGGGCCTCCACAAATCAATATCCAGAGGGAAATATAAGATTATACAAGCTCTCTCATTTTCATTAATCCTTCTTGTTTGCACTCTGCAGCCACAAAATGACAAATGCCTTATTAACAATAATTAGAAAGCCTTCTAAGACCTAGTTAGGCCGAAGATCTCCACACACTTACATAAGAGTTGGTCCTGGGATTACGTCTGAAAAGACACTTACAGACTTGCACCAAATAATCCAGGAGTATGTAGTGTAACTCAATGAGTGGTGTATCATTATAGGCTGTCTTAAATTTATGTATCTATTTCATTTAAAGCAGTGGGTGAAACTGATTTTAAGGGCACCATTTCTGAGAAGGAGGAATTGCTTCTACTGTATTTCAGACTACATGCCATTATTCAAAATAACATATTGTACTTCAGGTTGCTATGTGGTAAAAATGATAATAATAAATAATATTTGTTTTCATGTTGCAATATAATCTCTGACTTGCTGTGTTTTTATGCCACTACCACTAATGAAACATCTTTGCACTAAGGCCTGAAATATCATGTTTGATTAATTCCTTTAAACATTTGGATTTAAATAGAAAGAAAATAAATTAATAGAAATGCACATTCTTTTTAGGAATCTTAGAACTGGAATGAAGAAACACTGCATAACAGTGTCAAACTATAAGTTGATTTAAAGCCAATATTTCCACTGTGAAAACAGTTGCTTCAAGGGATATATAAATCTGGCTGGTCCCATCTGTATCTCTAATGCACATTTCTAGTTATCATCTCAACCATGCAAGCTTCTCAATAAATTGTGATTTTTTTATTTAAAAAAATCTTAAAATACATATTTAAATACATATTTTAACATGCATTTCCTCCAAATGTTGATATGTATTGTAGTAGTAGCTATTAGGGTTGACAGACCAAAACCCAGAGATAACGGTTTTAATGGCTGTGGATTTCAGGAAGTGTAGCTTGTAACACAACCAGTAAAAAAAGCAACATCTCCTGAATGTCTGTTTTCTACGCAACCATTAAAAGGCACAGGAGCCACTTCTAGTTTTCAGTCTGGTTAGATTGGCAGTAGGGGTGTCACAAAAAAGGATGTAATGTGAAAAGAAAACAATTTAGAAATGATGAAAGGGAGAAAGCAAACTCAGGCATAAGCATTACTCAAGTCACTTCGGATCCCATATGAGAGAAAAGTCTGATCAAAATTAAGCAAATTAAAATTTTAAAATAATACAATTTAGAAAGACCTTACAAACAGCCCAGCTGCTTCCTCTTTTGCCAAGGTTCTGGGGAGCAAATTCCTAGTGATCTCTTGTCTCCTTGCTGCCTTTCATCGAGATCATAGAATCATAGAATTGGAAGCAATCTCATGGGCCATCCAGTCCAACCCCCTGCCAAGAAGCAGTAAAGTCACATTCAAAGCAACCCTGACAGGTGGCCATCCAGCCTCTGTTTAAAACCCTCCAAAGAAGGAGCCTCCACCACACTCCGGGGCAAAGAGTTCCACTGCTGAACAATTCTAACAGTGAGGAAGTTCTTCCTAATATTCAAGTAGAATCTCCTTTCCTGTAGTTTGAAGCCATTGTTCCGCATCCTATTTTCCAAGGCAGCAGAAAACAAGCTTGCTCGCTCCTCCCTATGACTTCCCCTCACATATTTATACATGGCCATCATGTCTCCTCTCAGCCTTCTCTTCTGCAGGCTAAACATGCCCAACTCTTAAAGCTGCTCCTCGTAGCGCTTGTTCTGCAGAACCTTGATCATTTTAGTCAAATTCCTCTGATGAGCTCTGTGCCTGAAGAGAGATCCAAGTGTCATACAACGGGCAATTTTGTCCATCTGATGAAGTCACCAGTCACATTCTCCTACTTGATCTCCGGGCTTCAAGTATTAAAGGTAAAGGTAAAGGTTTCCCCTGACATTAAGTCCAGTCATGTCTGACTCTGGGGGTGGTGCTCATCTCCATTTCTAAGCCGAAGAGCCGGCGTTGTCCATAGACACTTCCAAGGTCATGTGGCCAGCATGACTGCATGGAGCACCGTTACCTTCCCGCCGGAGCGGTACCTATTGATCTACTCACATTGGCATGTTTCCAAACAGTTAGGTTGGCAGAAGCTGGAGCTAACAGCGGGTGCTCACTCCACTCCCTGCGTTTGAACCTGGGACCTTTCAGTCTGCAAGTTCAGCAGCTCAGCGCTTTAACACACTGAGCCACTGGAGGCTCCTTCAAGTATTACCTAAAGCAAAAAAAAAAGAACACACTAGGGGAATAACAAGCATAAGTGTAAATCCGGTAAGTTGTAACTCTTATGCTCATATGGACACTTTCATGCTATGATTTTAGTATTTGAGTTAAAAACTGTGACTTAGAAGGTTGACAGAGGATGGGTCTAAACTACCCTATAATCCAATTTCAGAATGTGGACTAACTGCATTGATCTGGATTATAGGGCAGTGTAAGGTAAAGGTAAAGGTTTTCCCCTGACTTTAAGTCCAGTCATGTCTGACTCTGGGGGTTGGTGCTCATCTCCATTTCTAAGCCGAAGAGCCAGCGTTGTCCGTAGACACCTCCAAGGTCATGTGGCTGGCATGACTGCATGGAGCGCCGTTACCTTCCCGCCAGAGCAGTACCTATTGATCTACTCACATTGGCATGTTTCAAACTGCTAGGTTGGCAGAAGCTGGAGCTAACAGCGGGTGCTCACTCCGCTCCTGGGATTTGAACCTGGGGCCTTTCGGTCTTCAAGTTCAGCAGCTCAGTGCTTTAACACACTTAGCCACAGGGGCTGATATAATTCAGTTCAATGCAGTTAATCCACATTATGAAATCGGATTATAAAACACAGTACATCTAGGATTTCTTCATGCAGCTTTTTTGGGCCATGCTTTTGCGCCAGCAATTGCTGGCAAAAGAGAAGACACGTGGGATGGCTTGTGGCTCCCCACACACCCTCTCTCCTACACTCATTGCATGGAGGGAATGGGAGAGGGTGTGTTGACATCCTTTCCCTCCCCCCATCAGATGGCAGAAAGAGCAGCAGAATGCATTGCTCTGCCACCCTTTCCTTCACATCACATGGGAAAATGGGGAGGACAGTGCAGATAGCTCCATTGGAGCTGCCAAAATACTTTTTCCTCCCCATAGCCGACTTTCCCTGACTTTGGAAGGCAGATAAGTGGGGCCTGCCATGCGTCATGTGATGGTGCACAGCAGGTCCCATCCTTGCCATGAAGCAAAGTGGCAAAACTTGGCAAAAATGCCAAGGTGGTTAGTCTGATATCTAAGATCCTTTCACATTGCACATTTATAGTGCTATGATTTTATTTTATCTGCCATGACTGTATCCTATGAACTCTTGGGGTTTATAGTATGATTATACACAAGGGATTTCTGGCAGAGTTCTACATGTCTGTCACAAAACTGTAAATCTCATGATTCCTTAGGACATTATTATAGTGTTATAGTGGAATACAGCAATATAACTATCCTGTGAAAAGGTCCCTACTTTCAAACTGTAGATCTTGAATTCTCAACTGAAAGGTATAAATATCTGCAGAGCAAAAAATAAAATATAGCACACAAAAGTGTCACTAAATATACATTTGTTGAATATACATATACACATATATTCATTGAATATATATCTGAATCCTTCACTTAGCCGTATAGGACTAGCAAAGAAGGCCTGCTGTTAACCTTGGTTTTTGTTCTCTGTCTTTAATGTTTACCCCCTGAAGCAAAAGGAGGGGACCTTATTGCTCTCAATTGGGTTTTTTGTCATCCCTTCACCTTCTCTGCCAGTTTCCATCTCCCCTGGCAACTGAAGGTCCATCATTCCAGCAATCATGTGTTTTGAACCATTGCAGGAAAGGAGTCCAAATGTGATGGATCTATTACTCCTCTGAGAAGACTGCTCCCTCCTGAGCAGGGAAATAAGAAAACCTAGGGAAGATTTCCTTCATTCAAACATATGCCTCATCTATCAGAGAGCATGACAGAAAATAATCTGCTAGAGACATGCAGAGGAAAACTCTTAGCACTTCTTTGATAGATGAGACACAGAACAAATATGTTTTTTAAGACAGTTCTGATGATAAACTCCAGGAAATGCTTCAGTATAGAAAAGATTTCCACAACCCTTCACATTTGTTATCACTTCTCATCACCGGTGAGAAATTAATCAGGGAAAAACTCAAAATCCCACAAAGGACTTGCTCAGGTTTAGGTAAATCTACCAAGTTATTTCAAAAAATAGGAAACAAATTTAGTGTGTGTGTTTACTTTTATTTCCTTAGTGGATAGAGTACATTGTTTTCAGTTGTCAGAAAGGGAAGCTGGATCTACATTGTCAGATAATCCAGTTGCAGAAAGCAGTTAAACTGAATTCAGAAACTGGATTACATGGCTGTAGATGGGTCCAGAGACTGCACTACATTAAGTCAACCAACAAAACCACAGCCTTGACTTCGTCAGATCTGAGCTGAGAAATTGATGACTGGACCTCTTGGACCTCCCTCATTCTTACCACCTTATCACATTGAGAAATTTCCCAGTCACAGGGCACTTCAGCCTCTTTTCAAGCATGGAGAGGCACTGAGCTCATCACATGAGTTAAACTACTTCCAGCTCTCATGCATAGCCCTCTGTGGTTGAAAAGAAGCAAAAGTGTCCTAAAAGGAAGGAACTCGAGCAGTCAACCTCATCAGATTGAGGAATTTCCCTCTCGTAGGACACTTCAGCCTCTTTTCAATCACGGAGAGGCACTGAGCTCATCACATATTCCAGGGTTGAAAAGAAACAGAAATGTTCTGAACAGAAGGAACTCTGAACATGGTCCAGCAATCATGTTCAGAGCTCCTACCACTTATCATACTTTACTCCCATATTTACAACTGAAAAACAGGCGGGATGGAAACCATCAAATATTTCCCATCCTGTTTCATTGCCCAACCATCAGCAGTCTCTTGTATCCTATGAAATTTGATGAAGAACCAGGCATGTAGCCGGTGGGGGGGGGGGCTTGAGGGGCTTTAGCCCCCCCCCCCCCCTGAAATTCTCAGAGTGTTCTGCAAGAAGGCCTTACATTTATTATTTAAACTGTTATGTTTATTCATATCATGATCTGATCACCATGCTCAATATATCCTATATGCATGGGGGTATTGGGATAACGATACAAAAGGTTTGCTAGGGTAGATCTTCTCCCACTCAGACTCAGCCCCCCCCCCCCCTAAGCAAAATCCCAGCACCCCCCAAAGCAAAATTCTGGCTACGGGCTTATGAAGAACCATAGGTGTCAGTTTCCTTTAATGTAAGAAGTTTTGGGCAGGGCAGGCAATCTCCTGGTTTATGGATATTGTTGTTTCTCCTGATTTTTTTTAAAAAAAGTAATAATGGCCTTGTGATGAATGTAAGATGAATGTATTGCAAGCTCTTAAGTTTCCACGTGTGGGTGTGATGGGGAGACAGAATTCGAAATGGAACTGCTGACTATATAAGAGGGGTGATTCTCTGCTCTTAAAGGGATGTTCATACATTCTTTCCCCTCTCAATGTGATGAGGTGGTTAGTGTCATTATAAGTCAATGTCATTTTGATGGCCCCTTGCAACCACAGCAATAGTTGTACAATACAACACAATACAATGTTAGACCAATAGCTCCAGGTTCTTGCTCCTTTGGTTCTTATTGTCCTCGCTAATTATTCCTGAAAATTGTGCCAATATTGTGCACCATCTTAATACTGGGGACCATTATTCATGTTATCATGGCCCCCGAGGCACAACTTGGCATGGAGGGAGCAAAATGGAAAACTACAATTGAGAAGTTTTTTTAAAAAAAACAAAGGGGCTTCAATTACATGCTCTTTAGCAATTAAAAGTGCATGGCACTGGATCTCTGTCATTTTAAAAACTCAACAAAGTATGGTTTGTTTACTCATTACACTTCGAGAGTAGAAAGGTAAGGTGAAAATGTGTAGATATGAGAAACAGCCCTTTAATTTCAAATCAGGTGTATGGCTAATGAATTAGGACACTGGAACCTGACTTCATAATTCCAAACACAAAACCATTTAATGCTTTTAGCATGGTTTCCACTAAATCGTCCTCACATTGCTTTCAGTTAGGTAGGTTGTTTGGCCTACCATATTAAAAATAATATGGAAAAATAGGAAAGTAAAAGGCTATAAAAATGACACGGTACTCAGATTTTGACGTTTTGACATTAACATGAAGTCTTCATTATAACTGTCACAAACTGAGCAATTTTAGTATTTTCTGAAAGGCCCAGATGCAGAAGGGATAAAAAATATTTCCTGTCATTCTATTTTTTAAAAACTTTTTAAACAATAACTGTGCCTTCAAAAATAAAAAGCAAAGCAATATTTTAAATTTTTATATTGATATAGATGCATATGAACTCTACCAACATGGTTATCATATCTTCCTGTCAAAAATCACAAATGATCTTATGATGGATGCAGATCATTACTATGACAATAATACATTCTTTGAAAAACACCAAGTGATTGTGTGAATTGAATACTAATCATATTGTTTCCAAATAGAGAGTGCACTCATTTTAACAGCAGCAAACTGATCCTATGTGGCATGCCATTTTTTTCTTCTCTTTTCTGGTGAAACATGGTTACTTGCACGTCTTTCTCAATAGACTCTTCCTAGTGATGACCCATCAGGGTTCAATCCCTAGTCCTTTATTTACAGTCAACAACAACAACAACACCATTTTATTATGAACCAAAGACCCTTATTGCATCATAGATGTACATGGTATGCAGAATAATGTGATTAGCAACACACACGGGTAAAATTTACAAAAGTTAAAAACTGCTTAAAAACATGTTGGCTAAGAACATAAGTAAAAGGTATGTCTCAGCCTGTGTCTAAAATTGGGAATTTTCTAATCCTGGCTGTCTCAGAAAGAAACTTGGCAACTGCAAAGGTCACGTGGGAAAGGTCATCACCAAGTAAAAATTTCACATAAAAGTTCACTGAACTAGCTGGTAAGTTAGTAGGGAGTTGATTATGTGTGCTCGGGCATGTTCATAAAAACTCCATGATAATAAAATTGTGGTACATGCATTCTATGTCCTGTTTGCTGCATGGGCAGAGTCTTTCATTAGATGGGGTACCTGAAAATTTCCCACGCAGCAGTTCAGAAGGGAGCACATTACATCTTGCTTTGGAAAAAAGGCAATGGTATTTGGCCACCGTTAAGTTCTTTAGATAGTTTGCTGAGTGGAAAGGCCCAACATAATGTATGGACAGGGTACAAGAGGAGCAAAATACGTAAGAACGAGAGTGCAGCTCACAAAAGGCAATATCCCACCATCTCAGTTTGACTGATTTGAGAGCCATGTCAAAACCCAGATGAGTTAGGAGGGATGCGGAAACGTCGATGGAGGCAGTTTTCTTAGAAATGATCTTAAAACAACTGCTAATGTACTCAGGATGAGTACATTAGTTAAGTGAGTAATCAAACTGGATCCTAAACTAAAAACTCTGATCTTGAGCCAATATTTAAGTGCCCACCACCAGGCTCTTATTGACAGGGGTGCTTCCCCAGATTCAAGTACAGTAGAGTCTCACTTATCCAACATAAACGGGCCGGCAGAAAACGTTGGATAAGTGAATATGTTGGCTAATAAGGAGGGATCAAGGAAAAGTCTATTAAACATCAAATTAGGTTACTATTTTACAAATTAAGCACCAAAACATGATGTTATACAACAAATTTGGCAGAAAAAGTAGTTCAATACACAGTAATGCTATGTAGTAATTACTGTATTTACGAATTTAGCACCAAAATATCACGATGTATTGAAAACATTGACTACAAAAATGTATTGGATATTCCAGAATGTTGGATAAGTGAATGTTGGATAAGTGAAACTCTACTGTAATAAGACACAGGATGGTGCACATCTGGGGAGCTGGAAGGGGGCCATCAAAACTGTTTGGTGTTGATCTATTTTTGATGTTAAATCACCAATCCAGATGCTGGAATCATACATCATCTGGGAAGCTATCTTGGCATTAAAGACTTTAGTTGCCAAAGGTATGAACTGCACTCCTTTAGTAAAATGCAAAATAGCTGAACTGCTTACCTGAGCTTTGAGTGTAATAGAAGCAATCTTCAGTGGGAGAGCACAAATTCACAGAATGAGAGTACCACCTTAAAGAGTGTGTGATGTCTTACTTAGTTTTTCTCTCCCCTGCTCATTTCCTGGTTTGTTGCTCTTGGGTGGACTGTTCCATTCGCTCTTATTTTAGGGGTGGAGCTTAAAACTCCCCTCTAGGTTTGGGTAAGATGGTTCAGCCCTGCAGCCTGAATGCTAATCTCTACAGGCATTTTCCCTCCAATTTAATTCCAGATCAAAACTTCTTAGAGTTTGGTCAGAGAATTGTCTGTGTTTTTTTTTTTGGCCCGGCAAACCAAACAGGCAACCTATATCACGTGCTTACCACATAGTTATTATAGCCTACAGTATTTACCATCATAGCTTTGTGTACTTACCTCACCTTATAGCCTAGTGCTTACTAATATAGAAAAGTACTTACCTCATAGCTTGTGCTTACCTCACATAGTCTTTATAGCCTTCATTCACAACCAATATACTTTTATTTCATTATTTCAGTGATTTTACCTCATAGAGTCTCGCTTATCCAACGTTCTGGATTATCCAACACATTTTTGTAGTCAATGTTTTCAATACATCATGATATTTTGGTGCTAAATTCATAAATACAGTAATTACTACATAGTATTACTGCGTAATGAACTACTTTTTCTGTCAAATTTCTTGCATAACATGTTTTGGTGCTTAATTTGTAAAATCATAACCTAATTTGATGTTTAATAGGCTTTTCCTTAATCCCTCCTTATTATCCAACATATTTGCTTATCCAACATTCTGCCAGCCAGTTTATGTTGTATAAGTGGGACTCTACTGTATTTCAAATACAGTACGCCCGGGCTGTGGCGCAGGCGGGAGAGCAAGCCAGCTGCAACTAGCTGCAATGAATCACTCTGACCAGGAGGTCATGAGTTCGAGGCCCACTCGGAGCCTATGTTTGTCTTGTCTTTGTTCTATGTTAAAAGGCATTGAATGTTTGCCTACATGTGTAATGTGATCCGCCCTGAGTCCCCTTCGGGGTGAGAAGGGCGGAATATAAATACTGTAAATAAAATAAATAAATAAAAGGTTTATTTCCTGTGTGATTAAACTCAATCAACAATCTTTGTTTTCTATTATTTGTTATTCTGAATCATTATTCAAGAATCCTGCCTGAAATTACCATTACCTGTGTTCAATATTTTTGGTTATCTTTAACCAGTTTCAAGAGTGTTTACTTACGGTTTTGAGGTATATTAAAGGGTAAACCGATCGCCGTTGGGTAGCCAGACGCATAGCCTTCCTTTTCCCCCAGCGTGCCATCACAGAGTGCGTTTTTTAAAAAAAGAGAGAATTATTTTTTTTCTTCCCTTAAAACTGACTGTTTGGGAGCAGCTGTTGCTATAGACTCTATAGTCTAGGTAGTCTACAAGGCTATCACCTCCTCTTCTTTATCCCCTTCTCCAAGTTTGTCAAATAACTACCGGCACTAAGAATCAGTGGTGGGAAATATTGAACCATCTAAGTATTTCCTGTCTCAGGAGCCTCTGTACATAATGCTAGAGGGTAGCTGCTCTGTGGTTTTTCTTATCTTATTGTTAAATTCCCCAGATCTGCTCATATCTCTAAAAATTAATGCTTGGAAAAATGTTGAAAATTGAGCTGAGGGGAAAAAAAGGATTTTTGATTTAAAACTGAGTTTGGAAAACATTATGTAATAGGACTATTTTGCTAAAAGTAGAGTTAGCAAAGGAATTAAAATAGAGAAATAATATTTTCCTCTGTTGGCTGATTAGTGTGTATGTTTTTAAATATATATACAGTAGAGTCTCACTTATCCAACACTCACTTATCCAATGTTCTGGATTATCCAACACATTTTTGTAGTCAATGTTTTCAATGCATCATGATATTTTGGTACTAAATTTGTAAATACAGTAATTACTACATAGCATTACTGCGTATTGAACTACTTTTTCTGTCAAATTTGTTGTATAACATGATGTTTTGTTGCTTAATTTGTAAAATCATAACCTAATTTGATGTTTAATAGACTTTTCCTTGATCCCTCCTTATTATCCAACATATTCGCTTATCTAATGTACTGCCAGCCCGTTTATGTTGGATAAGTGAGACTCTACTGTATATGTATCAATGGCATTCTCTGAGCAATTGCACTTGATGCTTAATGAATTGTGCTTAATAGCATGTATCGGCCTGAGATAATTCAGACCTGGCAAGTCTAGCTCTGGCTGTTATTACCTCTGTCTATTTAACATTAAAATATGTACACATGTTTAGAGACTTCTGCCCACTTTGAGCTTTTAAAAATTGTTTTTCAGTTATCCACATGTCCCTTGGAGACCCCTAGGATTGAAAAGTATCCCTTGGAACTCCCATAGCTGTCCATTCTTGCTCTAGCTCAGTGGTTCCCAACTTTTGGTCCTCCGGGTGTTTTGGACTTCAGCTCCCACGATTCCTAACAGCTGGGAAAACAGGCTGGGATTTCTGGGAGTTGAGTTCCAAAACACCTGAAGACCAAAGTATGGGAACCACTGCTCTAGATGAATGGGGGATTGTGTGAGATAATAACTGCTATTATTTGTATGATAGTCCTGCTAGCTTCATTAACAAACACTGCATAGATAGAGCAACTTTCAGTGAATCATCAGGTTGGGGTGGGGTGCTGGATTTTTAAGTAGGAATATTGCTGGAAGTAAAAGTAATTTCTAAGCATTCCCTGATGTCTATCCTTGCAAAAAAAAAAAAAGTATCACAGAGCTGGCATGCATGGTTTTAGGCTATGCTCCTCATATGAATTATTCTAAATCAGGCATTGAAAATAGCAAAGGATGCACTTTTGGACACAAGACTCACTGCTATCCAAGAACAAAAACATAGATTCAAATGCCAGAAACTATCCAAGTATTCTATGTGGCAGTTTGGGTGCAATGAAGCAATAATAAATGACAAGCAGGGTAATTGCTGGCGTTTAGTGATCCGTTAGAGGAACATAAGGCTAAAACTTATTTGTTAATTGGTCTCCCAGCATCTTAGTCCAATACTCAAACCTCCACACTATGCGTTGGCTTAATTCAAAGCTCATGAAACCGTAATTGCCAGGATTCAGTTGAATGGACCCATGGTAGTTAATGTACTATGAAGCTACTGATCCAACTACAAACAGCCTATTTTTTAAAAAAAAAAATCCAAGCAGCAAACCTTTATTTTGCTCTTTTTTTTTTTTTTACAGAAGATTGTACTTAATGGAACAAGCATCCAAAGAATCTTGTATCCCTTGGGGAGGGATCATATCAAAGCAACATGGAGTTGAAGGAGACCGCAAGGGCTATCTAGTCCATCTCCTTCCCGTACAGGAACACACAATCAAACCAAACCATCTTGGTCCACCATATGCCAAGAGCCTACTGGTCAATCACTGTACTTGAGCACAATCTGTGTGAAATGGGTTTCATTTGATAGTTATTCATATTTTTATTTTATACAAATGGTTCTGATATTTGTATTAATTGTTGGAATCAAAAGCAACATGTATTGAGGCTTCTCAACCACCCCTTCAACCAGTAGCCCTTTGCATCTTCTAAAATTCTTCATTGATGGTTGGAGCCCTTCCAGGGGGAAAGACACACCCAAGGGGAAATTGGCAGTTCCTCTATGTCCATACTGTTGATACTGGACATGGATTTATTCTTTAAGTGCACGTAAATCTCCACAGAACTAAGTCTTACTAAATTCAGTGACAATATGGATATGGATAAGATTGCAAATTTAGGCCATAATCCTGTGCCAATCTGTTAATACTCTTATCCATGTCAAGTGCTATTAAATTTAATGGATTTATTTCCAAAGAGACAGGCAAAGCCTTCATCATCAGTTTGTTTATAATTTGAAGGTATGCTTCCTTAAGCAACAAACTCTATCTTGATCATTTATTTTCTCCCTGTCTTTTTCTTATTTCCTAATATTTTATGCCAGAGTATTTCTTGATCAGTTAAGTCTCAAACTTCCTTCTCTGAGATTTTCCATCTTATTTGATATGCAAATTGTTGATAATCTATGTAATTTTAAAAAATGCAAACCCTCTCCTGCATTCAAGGGCATGCATTCTATCATCCAGCTTACCCTACTAATTAACCTCGTTAGCTTCTCCAAATTTGCCTTTTAAAAATGAAATCCTTCCAACACAGGAATGTTTCCAATTTCCTTTGCAAATTAAATCTCACTGAACTAACTTGTGATCACTTGATCCAGTGTAATTCCCAACAACCATTGATGTATCATAACCTCTTCTTCTCATCTTTGTCATAGCCCCCACTATTTACTAATATCAAATCCAGGACAGCATTTATTTCTGCCAGTGGAATAATAATTTGGAGAAGAGATGTTAATCACTGAAAAGATTGCTGGAGTGGCATGATAATTAACAGATATTATGAAACAGAAGGAAGCTTTTTCTTCTTCTTTTTGTTCCTGTTAAAGCAGTGCCCTTCAGGCTGTCTGATATGAGAGACCAGCCATTCTTTTTGTTTGCAATGGGCCAGGGACCAGTATTAGATCTGTGCCCATGAGATACAATTCGGGGGTTTTTTTTGTCAGAAACTTGCCAGGGACTGACAGTCAGTGACTTATGAACCAGCATGAACAGCACAAGAACAGTCATGTATCAAGTGGAAAACATATCATATGGTGGAATAGATATATTTCTTCTCTTTCATCCACCTAGGTCCCTTCTACTTCTTCTTCTTTATTCGGTCAGTCGTTTCCGACTCTTTGTGACCTTATGGACCAGTCTGCGCCAGAGCTCCCTGTCGTCCGTCGCTGCCCCCAGTTCCTTCAAGTTCATGCCAGTCACTTCAAGGATACCATCCATCCATCTTGCCCTTGGTCAGCCTCTCTTCCTTTTTCCTTCCATTTTCCCCAGCATCATGATCTTTTCCAAACTTTCCTGTCTTCTCATGATGTGGCCAAAATATTTCAACTTTGCCTCCAATATCCTTCCCTCCAGTGAGCAGTCAGGCATTATTTCCTGGAGGATGGACTGGTTGGATCTTCTTGTGGTCCAAGGAAATCTCAGGATTTTCCAGTTCAAAAGCATCTATCTTCCTTCGTTCAGCCTTCCTTGTGGTCCAGCTCTCACATCCATAGATTACTATGGGGAATACCATTGCTTTCACTATGCGAACCTTCGTTGCTAGTGTGATGTCTCTGCTTTTCACTATTTTGTCAAGGTTGGCCATTGCTCTCCTCCCAAGAAGTAAATGTCTTCTGATTTCCTGGCTGCAGTCTGCATCTGCAGTGATCTTCACGCCTAAAAATATAAAGTCTGTCACTGCCTCCACGTTTTCTCCCTCTATTTGCCAGTTATCAATCAGTCTGGTTGGCATAATCTTGGTTTTCTTGATATTTAACTGCAGCCCAGCTTTTGCACTTTCTTCTTTCATCTTGGTGATAAGGCTCCTCAGCTCCTCCTCACTTTCAGCCATCAGATTGGTATCATCTGCATACCTAAGGTTGTTAATTTTTCTTCCAGCAATTTTAACTCCGGCCTTGAAATTGTCAAGCCCGCGCAAGTTGAATAGGTAGAGTGAAAGTATACAGCCCTGCCTTTCCCAGTCTTGAACCCTTCTACACTGCCATATAATTCAGATTATCAAAGCAGATAATCTACATTATCTACTTTCAACTGCATTATATGTGTCTACACTACCATAGAATCCAATTCAAAGTAGATAATCTGTATCTTATATGGCAGTGTAGAAGGGGCCTAAATTGAGCAAAAGTAAACAGTAAATTTCCTGTCAGAGGCATCAACATGTCACTTTGGAAGGAAACTGCTAGCTCAGTTATTGAAGATAGAACTTCAACTGCTCCAATCAATGACAAAGGTAATGAAGAAAGGAACAGTCCACAGTGATGTATCATCATCTCACAAGTGCAAGATCTCTGACTGATTGGGTCATATAACCAGCAGAGGGCAAATACATTAGAACAAAGAATAGCTCAAGAATAGCAACCCGAGGGCTTCATGTCAAAAACCAAACCTGAAAGAGAGGAGGAAGGAAGGTACTGGAGAATGTTCTTGCCTTTCAAAAGAACCTTTCTGCCATGAAAATATGTTTGTAAGCTTTCAGAAGCTCTGTCTTTAAGAATGCAAACTGACCAACCTTGTGTACAAAAGTTGGCTTCGCTGTGAACTCATCAGTTGTGGTCAAACAAATAGCTTCATCTGTCTTTGTGCTCCCATAGTAAAATGGAGATGAAGAATATCCCTGAAAATCTCTATGTTCAATTTAATTTCCAGGCAAATCCTCATTAAAGATGTGTCCCACTAGGTCTGGATAATATAGCCATCATTTCTCCTCTGAGTAGACATTTCTTTCACATTATTTTTTATTCATAATTATTTGCCAATTGAATTATTAGTTCCTTACGCTCCTTTTTCATGTTTGTAATTGCATGTACTTCATGAATTACAGTATACTATCACTACAACACATTGCTGCTGTTGTGTTCATGTAATACTTGTTTTTTAAATACCAGCAATAATTCAGGTGTCCTCAAATTTTGGTTATTCATTTTCCTTGTGCATTATTCTCAGATCTAGTCTAGGCTTTATTACAATATTAACACATGACTCTGTTCATTGTCTTTTGTTAAATTTCTTCTGCTTCTGACTCTCAATTATGCCAACTGTCTGAATTACCTTAAAGTCATAGCACTCTCTCAGTGAGCACTGAGTTTATTCCATCCCAATAGCAAACGTTTTTACAAATGTATTCATTTTGTACACATAAATTCATGTATTTTAGAATTATATGCAGGTATTTTTCAAATACGTACATGTTGTAATTTTTTTTAAAAACATTTTTCACAAAATGAATTCCACCCATAAGAATGGGTAAATTTCTGACAAATTCCATTTTACTTATGTAAATCCTGGAGATAAAAAAAGTTTAAATCCATTAAAATGTGCACATTTTCACCCATATTTAGTTTATTTATTAGAGAAATCATATTTCTTTCTATACTCATCTCTTTTGTAATCAAGGTGTTGGTGGTGATAGTAGGATGAGGTAATGATACTCCAGATAATTCATTATTTCCAGACTTGTATTTTGACCATTGGGAATTAAGTGTACCTAATTTGGCTATGAGGACCAGCAAGGAAGTTGAAGGTTGCATCCCAGGCTAGAACTTTGGGAGACTAGGCTTATTCAGCCATAGAAACTCTACTGGACTTCCTTGGGCTATTCATTTATTATTTATTTATTTCCAGCATTTATACCCCGCCCTTCTCATCGGGGGGGGGGGGACTCGGGGCGGCTTACAACAGTTGGCAACATTTAATGCCAAGAACATAATAATAAAACAAAACAGTACATATCATCCATTAAAACTATAAAAATGCATCATTAAAATACATTATAACAATTAAAACATATGTAAATTAGATCCATTTGTCTAAAAACCTCATGCTTCAGCCTTCTTTGCTATGCTTTGGTGAAAGCAAATATGCTCTGAATCAAGCTTACCAAAAAAATAACTTAGGATGAAATCACCATAAGTCAGAATCAACTTGAAGGCACCTAGGAATAACAATAAAAATTGGCTGAAATATCAAATAATTCCATATGATTACATATGATCATTCTATTCTTTCTTGAAAGGAAGAAAATAAAGCAAGGAATTAATAAAACAATAAAGAAAAGAATAACATAAAGCCTTCTCCTGTTTCCTTGAATAGCCCTATCCAGAAGAAATAGTCCTTGACATTTTCAGCAGGATCCAAAATTATTGAAGGATACTCAGCTTGCAAAGGTACTCCATACACATGCATTCACAGACAAAATTGCTATTAGTTCTTGATCATGGTACAGTTAAAAAAGTCATTCTATACCAACCTCCCTGGGAGTAAGTGCTACTGGATTTAATGGACAATATTTCTAACTAAGGAAATCTGTATAAGATTGTATTGTGATTTTGTGCTGTAAATTCAAGAGAAGGAAACAAAAGGTTAAAAATAGACAAAAAAGTATTATCACAATATGGAAGGACAACTCTTTTCCCACCAATAACTTTGTAGTTAAGTAAAATGGCAAGAATTCAGTTAAAATACTCCAGAACATTATATGTTACATTCTTTCAAAACAATAAAATCTTTCATCAAAAGAAAATAGATCAGTGGTTCTCAACCTGGGGTCCCCACATATTTTTGACCTACAATTTCCAGAAATCCTAGGCAGTTTACCAGCTGTTGTGATTTCTGAGAGTTGAAGGCCAAAAACATCTGGGGACCCCAGGTTGAGAACCACTGACATAGATGATCTCCTTGGTTTTTCTCCCATGCATTTCATACCTATAACAAATGCTGTGACATGGGTTAGGTTAGACACTGCTGTTGAATGAAGGTTATCTACAGAACCTCAAGACTGAGTTGATATTTGAGTCCAGTTCTCCTCAATTTTAATCTGACACTCTAACCCATTCTGCCACATTGGGTCTCAGCTGCCTTTAGCCAAATAGCTTAAAATTCTTTAAAATAAATTATAATGTGGACATAAACCTCACCATTGTCAAGTATTTCAAGTAAAAAAGTGCACACTTTGTCAAGCTGCCTATTCTTAAGAACTATGGATGACTACATTGTGAGTCATGCCATGATCTTCATATAAGAGACTGATCTTGTAACTCAAATTTTACATTTGTTTTATAGATATCCACTTAACATACATCCATATTAATGTGCTTCTCCATGTGTGATAACTTTTAGTTCTCTGCCAAAAAGAAGACTTAACTAAAAGGGTGGGGAAAAGTTTCACACAGATTGATATTTATGAAATTCAAACAAATAAAGAAAATGCCAGATGCTAAATAAGACAAACATAAATTCTTCATTTGATGATTTATACACTCAACTAGAAGTGGTGAGGACCTTTCAAAACAAAATCCAGCAGTTGTAGATCTATTTTCTATGCAGGAGGTTGTTGTTACATATGTTCATGCTGATGTCCAACTCAATTATTCTTCCTTGTGCACTCTGGCATTGAACCAAGGGGCTTATTGTACATTCTCCAGTGCAAAAATGTAGAAAATTAATTTAGATATACAAAGCCCAAAGCTAGAAGTGACAAAACTACTGTACTGGCTTGTATGGCTCAAACAGGGTTAGAAAAAAAGCTCCTTTACTGCATTGTTGTAGAGGTCTTTTATATAAAAACAACCATTTATCTAAACTATCCAAAGAAACCTTTTTTATGCTATTCTTGAATGATTAGAGAAAGAGACAAGGAGGCGAGGAGGGAAGGAAAAGAAGAAAAACTGAGATTGGCTAATCAGTCCAGAGCTTTACAGAATGATAGATGGCACAAAAGAATGGGAAAAGGTTGGAATTCAGTCGGTGGAATTTATGGAACTAACTTCTGATACAGGATCACTGGCTATCTAATCAAATATTAAGATGTTGGGATTTAGAGAGTTGGCTATAATCATATACCTTGCAAGGGTAGTAGAAAATCCCATAACTTTTGAGCATGAACATCAGAAAATGAGGTTTCCTTTTAGGTAGGGTACATAGACATATTGAACTCTGTAGCATAGCAGCAGCTCAAGCATTTTGTACTGCAAACAGAGACGTGATTCTTTTTTAAGCTTCTTCCCAAAGGAAGAATGAGTAATTTTAGCAATTTTCTTCCCACTATAAGAAAGTCTTCAAATACCACAGTTTCCAATCGTTATTCACAATAGCCATGAAAGTTACACTTGCCAGTTTAGGTGCTATTGTCCTTAACAATAAAATGCAGAAATAACCACTATATTTATATGGAGGAAGCAGTCCACCTGAATGATTTCTAAATCCTTCAGTTACCCATTATTCTGTATCTTCTTATCCTTGAGTTCAAATTTGAAAATCTTGGCACATCCTATGATATTCTCTTGTAATATAAACTCTTATCTATGCTTTCTTTAATTGTGCCATTTTATCACTCCAAGCTGTCAACTTTGCTCAGAAAATTATGTTTAAGCTTATTTATCCACTACAGTCCTTATTCCTTGGACTAAAACCCATTACCCAAGTCTGATAAGGAGTCCTAAAATTGCTTTATTCATTACCAGCCATCCAAAACAAAGAGAAATAAATCACCAATGCTAAAAGAAGTAGCAGACTTTTGCACCGAACTTGGTCGTATCTAAATAAAGGGACCATGTATTATCTTTTCCAGTGGATTTCCCAGTATTCATCCTAGGGGATAGGCAAAGTGGTGTCCTTCAAGTGTTTTATACTTCAACTTTATTCTGAGTTGACAAGTGTAAAATTATACTATGTGACATTAATTTGCCTTGTAGAAGAACATATACAGCCTCATTCCTCTGCAAGAATGTCACAACCAGAAATGTAGCCATGGTATCCCATATATGTAAACTGTCTTTGGTTTGAAATATTATGCATTGCTGGGCAAGAAGACAAGAGTGTTTCAGATATGATATGCTTCTAGTTCTTACTGAGGCATTAACATTTCTGCACAGGCTTTAGCACGTCACATTCTGTTGGGAACTCATATGGCTGAGAATTCTATGTTTCATCTTCTCTGAAACTGGCTCCATAGAAAGCAAGAATCAGAGAAACATTTTAGCTTAGGTACCTCCTAACATTTTATGTGTGGAATAAAGTTTAGTCCATACATTATGCAGTGAAACAATATTCCTCAGTATTCATTTCCCAGCTGAGGAATGGTTTTTGTGATGCTCTGGGAACTCAGAAAAAACAACACAGAGGTGAGAATTTTGCAGTTTTTGCCTAGTAGTCATAACTTCCTAAAGTGTTTTGGGAAATGATTGTATGCAGAAATATACAGTGTGTGTGTTGTCAAAGGCTTTCAGTCTGGAAAACTCAAAACTACACAGAGTGTGTTAGCATGAAAATCACTAGACAATTTTATTCCTGAGCAAGAGGAACTAAAATTATAAATATTTACATCCCTATTATATATTAATACAGTGTGTCATCTGAACTGGTATAGGCCAGGCTAGGATATTCCATTCCTTGTGTCTTCCTTTCTAGAGAAGAGTCTGTATTTGAAAGACTGACACAACATGGTCGGAGATGTAATCTAACATCTCAGTGTGCACCTATGAAACCCATTTTGGTGAAGGCTAGGAACAGGAACACACTCCTGAGGTGGGGGGTGAAAATAAATAGCCTTGGAGCTGTGTTGGGAGTTCTAATCCCAGAAGTCTTACAACTGGGGATTTGAATTCTCTATACAGTTTCCCCAAGAGTTGCCCTGGTTACAACTCAAGTGAGTTATGGGGGGAACTCAGGCGCCCAAGTCAGCTGAGTGCGTCTGAGATGGTCACTGCCTCAGCTTACACAACTCAAGTTCAAACCCCCACTTTAAGCTGGTTGCAGTTCATGTAGAAAGTTTAAATAGGTAACAATTCAATAAAAGCTGTCCATAGTTATCCCAACTCAGTTGCCTTGTCTCAAAATTTTGTTGTGGGCGAGCAACTGTTTATCTACAGTTAAATATTTTGATTAGTTCCAAAGTTAAGATTTTGATTAGTTCCAATGATTTTAAACCAAGAAGTAGTAAACAAAGCTTTGAAGAAGGTGGTCTTTACACCCAGATTATCCTCCTGTGACCAGCACTAGACATAGTGTAGAAGCTGGCCCTTCTCTGTCCTGAGGCATATAGTCAAAGAGACTGCATCTAGAATACACACACACACACACATGTCTTGACAGGGATCTTATTTAAATATGATTGTTTTTAACTAGACCCCTCAAGAAAAGGTCTCACTAATTCTGCTAGTCTAACTTCTAAATAAGTGAATAGAGGACCAGAGCCATTCAAGTCAAAACCTGGAGACCAAAAGCATCAAGTATCATGTGTTTGAATTTATTTTAGGGCACTATCACTGAAATGCAAGAAACCTGGTAAATATAAAATGCAAACCACAGTGCATTACATATCCATTTTAATTGAGATATGGAATAATGTCACATCAATATATTCATTGAAGTTTGCAAGCCTCCATAATGTGTTGATTACAAAATGAAAAAATGAACAATTTGGGACCAATGATAACCTTTCCTGAAAGGGCAGAACAAACTTGAGCTATGCTGTAGATATTTTAGTGAGATGTTAGGACACCTTCAGCTTTGTGCTTATTACTTTAATTAGTCTAACTTAGAGTGAAAATTACTTTCAGGACTAAATTCTGCACTGGAAATAGTGTAGTGGCTGGCCCGTCTCTGTCCTGAGGCAAATAGTCAAAGAGACATACATAACACTGCTATTCAGCTATGGTAGATCCATGGTATCAGTTAATGGTAAATCCACATATACTGTATGTAAGTTGTGTTGATTCAATATGTCTACTCATACTGGCACAAACAATTGAGTTTAGTGCAGACTATAAATGTTTGCAAATAGACTTCAGCTTCTCAAAGCAGAAGTCCTTTATTATGACATGAAAATGACTGGGAAATAATTAAACCATTTATGCAATCCTTGCTGTATGAGGAGAGAATGGTACAGGGTTTTAACTTTAAAAGAATGAGAGGTTTCTGTACCAATGGTATATTTCAGCTGACTGAAAATGGAAATATCTGCAGTGGTAAGAGGCATGCTGAGCAGTTTCCAATAAAGCTTTTAACATTGCCCTGCTTCATTCACTGAACTTTACGCAGGCTTCACATGGCACTGATCTATACTTCTAACCCTCCTTTTCCCCCTATGGCTTATTCCATCTTTTTTCTTTCTTTCTAAAGAAGATAGCTTAATGAGGATAAAGAAGAATAGCATAAGCTGCACAGTATCTTCTAGGTGCTAATATGAAGAGCTCTCTGTCTGAAATCATCCTTTGATGAATATGAGAGTATCATATTTTGTTCCAAATCGAGTATGGCTAAGGTCTCATTGAAACAATGTAAAAACATTATTTCTTGACTGATTTGCAACTGTGAAAACACTATAAAGAGAGGCAGGACAAGAAAAGTAAATGTTTCTGAATGGAAAGCAAGGGAGTATGAGTCCAGGTGGGATGATAGCTGACGGATGATATGGACTGCATTATCCATCATCTTTCATCATTAGCTATTTACTGAAAGTAATGGTAGAACTGCAACTCAACAATATTTAGAATGTCACATTATGCAATCCATAATGATTTAGAATTGGGTATATGCATAAAACTGGCTTACTGTAATTGACCTTGAGTCCAAACATAAATTCTTGGGATTAAACATTTTGTGAACATCACTGAATGTAAAGTGAAGGATCCAACCAAACCTTCCACTTTAATGAAACATACTGGCAAAAATTCTTTATCATCAGCTCTATTCAAGGCATTTCATCCCATACATTTGTTTCCATATTTCTAGCACCAGCCTCACACTTCGTTTGGATTCAATGCCAACTTTCAAATTACACATGAAATTTACATATGCAGAGGTGTATTAGGAATCCAATTTCAATTTCTCTCAGCCACTCCTTCTTTATTGTCTTCAAGGGAAATACAATTTAAACTCTGGGAACCACAAAGTGATGCAGGTGTGCTCTATTGATGTAGTGCTCACCTAGAGGACCATACTTACTCACACTTCTGAAAAGAACACATACAAAAATGTTTACATTTCATGTGCATACAAACCATACTTTAGAATACTTTATTCAATAGAAGAATGCATTCAACCCCAGTGAACAATTTAAAATTGGTATATTTAAGAGGAAAAATATAGGAAGAAATCCTATATCTCATCTGGCATGTCCTTCCCTAACCTAGTGGAAACATCATCCATTCATGTTCCATTTGCCAGCAGAATGAATTTCCTTCTCATACAGTTGATGCTCAGTAAAATAGGCACATGGGGAAATTATAATCATAGCAATATAGTATGAATCCCTTATCCATGGGGAATATGTTCCCAAATTTACATGGAAAGAGGAAGCCATAGATAATAGTGAACCCTATTACAATGAAGAACTTCCATAAGAAGTTTTACAGAGTTGTATTTGAGGATCTAGAAAATTCCTAGAGTTGTATCTTCTCTAGGAAATTTCCATGTTCTCCATTGTAACTCTAGTGTAACTTCAAGTGTAAGCATACCATAGAATCACCTGGAAGACCTAAACAAATTATACAAAGGACATATTTCGTCAGATGTGGGTAAATGAAACTGCAGTTACCAATCTTGCTGGTGAAGGAAAATACTGTAGTCTCAAAACGATAACTAAGACTTTTAATATGAAATAGTTATTTAGATTTGCTTATCTGTAACTGCTGTTTATTCACGATCACTCAGCTCATTAAAAATGTAATGAAATTGAATAGACATGACATGGAAGCAGGAAAGCAAAGTATCTACACAGTTTTCTGAATTCATATTGCAAGGCCTTGATGAAACAAGTGCAAATTTCATGAACAAAAAAAAGCCTTTGGTTTAGCATGTTGTGTTAGGGCTCTCAATGGTCACTCTGTTTTCATGTAACAAGAAACTCAAGGTCTCTAAAATATGTGTTACTTCAGCAATACAAGTACTGTATGGAATCCTAAGCTGTGATTTGTAACAACACAACCTCCTTCAAGCTGGGTTGCTGAGTGTCAGAGTAGTGTGCCTAGTAGTTTGTTCACTGGTGTAGGAACAAGAAGTCCATGAAGCTGAAGCTATTGTGAAAGTGAACCTGCCATTTGCTTTACAACCACTCAGTGCACAGCTAGTAAAACACACATAAAATGTGTATTGAAATATGCATGATTAAGATTGCAAAGTTATTTTCTACTTTATGATTAATTTATAGTTTACATCTAAAATGTCTTTCACTCAAATAATTACAGGAATACAGCAAAAGATGGGAAGGTTGAGCATCTTATCTGAGACTAGCACCTGGCACATCTACCTCTCCATTTCCTGTACCATTGTTGCCTAACTACCTACTGCTGAACCAGGCATGCTGAAAACCATTTTCAGTAATGGAGTCCAGCAAAATATTTTCAATAAAATGATATCAGTGGTTGCCTTTGGAATTAAACTTTCTTTAGCCTCATGTGTAACTCTTCCCTGAAGCATTTATTCTCATAGTTAAATATGTTTTAACTCATTTCCACTAGTGGAAGACTGGAATTTAGTCAGGAAAAACAAAATGTCCTCTAAGGCAGTTTTAAACAGGATCCAGACTAAAATGATTGTCCAACCCTGATCTGCAGCCATATGGCACTGATTCCACTCTGTGCAAAACCATTGACATTTCCAAAGGATAAATATAAATCCTGGTTTTGACAGATAAGAAGAACTAGAATTTTGTTACAGTGATTGAGAATTTAGTTTGTTTAATTGTAGAGTTCGTTTCCAAAAGGTACCAAATCTGAAAATTTAAAAATGAGTTATGGGTGGCAGTACATAGTTGGCTAGATGTGGAATATTATGTACAGATCAAAACTATCAACATGTATCAAATCACTTTGGTACAGGGCTTAGAAAATTGCATTTTACAGCATACCCTCAGCATGTTTTTTTTTCCGATTCTTGTACAATTTGTTTGGATGGAATTGGTACCTTTTAGAAACAAGTTCCACAATTGTATACTGATTTTGTGCATCATAGCATCATATGGTCAAAACTTCTCATGATAAACACCAAAGTTATAGTTCCATGTCAATGGGGGCAGTAAGCCTACTGAAGCTTTGGAGGAAAATCTCTGTGTAAGCTCCTCAAGATGCTTAATACTATCTTCAAAATAGTTTCAGCATCATACATATCTAGTTTCAAGTCATATTGAGCAATATTGTTGAAAAACAAGACACAAGAAATGCTCACCCCCCCCCCCCCCAGTATGTAGGCTTTGTACAAGATTGGCAAGAAGACATTAAAAGTCATTTTTCAGGTACAAATGTCCAGACACCAGTGCCAAAGAGTGGAGTGATTTGAGCTCTTTCAACCTGTCCCCATCTCTCCCCTGCATTATTTGCTGTTTTGTTAGTGCTTAGCTTCAGTGGACACCGAGGGCTAGAGGAATTTCTTAGCCAAATAACCAGATTGGCTAAGGCTGCTTGATCTTTATTTAATCTTAGCCTTCCTAAAATAAAAATAGATACAGTAGAGTCTCACTTATCCAAGCTAAACAGGCCGGCAGAAGCTTGGATAAGCTAATATCTTGGATAATAAGGAGGGATTAAGGAAAAGCCTATTAAACATCAAATTAGGTTATGATTGTACAAAATAAGCACCAAAACATCATGTTATACAACAAATTTGACAGAAAATGTAGTTCAATATGCAGTAATGTTATGTTGTAATTACTGTATTTATGAATTTAGCACCAAAATATCACGATATATTGAAAACATTGACTACAAAAATGGCTTGGATAATCCAGAAGCTTAGATAAGCGAGGCTTGGATAAGTGACTCTACTGTAATGGTAGAGTATATGTTGCCACTGACTGTGAGATGTAGCAGTAGTGCAAGAAAGCAGTTGTCCAAGTTCACATTTATTAGCTAACCTCAATGAGGCCTGCATGGCATTCAACATGACATATTTTCTGGTGTTAATTTAACAAAATACTGTTTATAGGAATCGTTGAAAAGGAAATACTACTACAAAGTACATGGAAAATGTGCCCCCGCTCAAATCTTACCTTAAGGGAATAATTAATTTTTATCTTTTTATTCTGTATTTGCACAACTACCTAGGCCTGTTGGCCGGGATGCTATACATGGTTTTACTGTATGTATGGGTAAGTGTGTACGTTTTGTATGTTTCACATGTTTTGATATGGTCAAAATTGACTAATCAATAAAGAGTTGTTGTTGTACAAGGAAAATGTATAAGATAAAAGGGAAAGATGACCAACAAATCTCAGTACAGTTCAAAGATCTTCATTTGGAGTAAGGAACTTTCTCACTAGGCTAGCTGGTTCACTGTGAAATACTGTAAGGGGGAACTTCATTTATACCTACAAGTATGGAGAGCAAGCTCCAGAAGCCAATTCTCATTTCTTCTATAGCCAGAAAATATAGAAGCAGGCTGAAAGGATTCCAAGTCAATCATGGATCATCATAGAATCATAGAATAGTAGAGTTGGAAGAGACCACATGGGCCATCCAGTCCAACCCCCTGCTAAGAAGCAGGAAATCGCATTCAAAGCACCCCCGACAGATGGCCATCCAGCCTCTGCTTAAAAGCCTCCAAAGAAGGAGCCTCCACCACGGCCCCGGGGAGAGAGTTCCACTGTCGAACAGCTCTCACAGTGAGGAAGTTCTTCCTGATGTTCAGGTGGAATCTCCTTTCCTGTAGTTTGAAGCCATTGTTCCGTGTCCTAGTCTGCAGGGCAGCAGAAAACAATCTTGCTCCCTCCTCCCTATGACTTCCCTTCACGTATTTGTACATGGCTATCATGTCTCCTCTCAGCCTTCTCTTCTGCAGGCTAAACATGCCCAGCTCTTTAAGCCGCTCCTCATAGGGCTTGTTCTCCAGACCCTTAATCATTTTAGTCGCCCTCCTCTGGACGCTTTCCAGCTTGTCAACATCTCCCTTCAACTGTGGTGCCCAAAATTGGACACAGTATTCCAGGTGTGGTCTGACCAAGGCAGAATAGAGGGGGAGCATAACTTCCCTGGATCTAGACGCTATTCCCCTATTGATGCAGGCCAGAATCCCATTGGCTTTTTTAGCAGCCGCATCACATTGTTGGCTCATGTTTAACTTGTTGTCCACGAGGACTCCAAGGTCTTTTTCGCACACACTACTGTCAAGCCAGGCATCCCCCATTCTGTATCTTTGATTTCCATTTTTTCTGCCGAAGTGAAGTATCTTGCATTTGTCCCTGTTGAACTTCATTTTGTTAGTTTTGGCCCATCTCTCTAGTCTGTCAAGATCGTTTTGAATTCTGCTCCTGTCTTCTGGAGTGTCACTATATAAGAAAAGACAATTAGTCCTAGTCTTACAATTAAAGCAGCACCCGACTTACCGGGCACATCCGTTGAGGGGTGGGATGCCTCCTCATGAAGATGGCAATGGCAGGGGTCTTCTCCTTCCCAGGAGCCCCCTGCCTATCAGCAGCCTGGCCCCTCCTGCTACCAGTGGGCCTGGGCCCACTGCTGATTGGCTGAGGTCACCATTTTAAGGTGACACCTTACTGGGTGCAGGCACCGTGCCTGCTTCTTTTGTCCCCCCCTCCCCCCTACAGTTGTTTTATTGTTTTGTTATGTTTCCATCACAACTTTTAGATTGGCGTGTGGCATGGGTGGCCTCCCCCCATTCTAGGTGGGGGAACCGCCCGCTTGCCAGAGGTGTGGGGTAACACTGGCTCAGTTTATTACCCAGCTGCACCCTGGCGTGCTTGGTATTGGTCAGCATTGGGCTAACCGATTTTGGATCCAGGACCCATGCATGTCAGCCAACCCTTGTTACTGTAATCAATAAACAAATTGTGGCCAGTTTTTTACCCAACTCAGTGTCTATATATTCCTTGGTATTAATGGTGGGAGATGTGTCGCCCTACCCACGCAATATCATTTTGGTAAAATAAACCTTTAAAAAGTGAAGATAATAAACATATATTATAAACTACCATTCTAGCATATTTTTGAAACATTTTTCCTGTAATTCTTCATTAGTGCTAAACATATTTACAAAGAATAGTGATGTTATTCTGATCACTTTGATTTGGGGATCATATTATTTCAGCTGTTGTTTAAATGGATTAACATGGAAATTTTTAAAATCCAAAGTCAGGATGAGAAGGTGAGAGAGGGAAAGAATTTTAAAGGAGGGCTATAAAAGCAATTTGCTTAAGAAAAACAAGAATCAAATCAAAAATTGGCAACATTCAATACATCTAAATAAATGGAGCTAAAGATTTCTTAGCACTTCTGGGAGGATAAAAGATTTCATCTTTACGTGCCTGATTATGATCTGCACATTTTTATATGAGGCAGGTTTCAAAAAATCTTGGCAGCCATTGCTGAAATATAGTGACCCCAAATAAATGGCTCTGATAGTATGGACTGGAGACTGAAAAAGTATAGTGTGAGTTCATCCAAATAATGTCTAGCAATTTATGCAGCAGAGGTTCCTTAGAAATTCAGCAATGATTCTTCAAGAGGCAGCTGCACAGTTATCTAACTTAACTGTAACAGTACAGCTGCTTCAGATCTGAATGGCAGCAATTCAATCCTTTTTCTGTTGTGTACAACTAGATTTTGTAAGTACTTGGGATTTTTGAAAACAAGTGTGGTTCCCTGCTATCCTCTTTCTTTTTTAGACTAAGATTGAAGATTAGGGATGAATCATTCAAAAATCAGTTGATATACGCCAATTCAACCACCTTTAGCCAACTGTGTATATGATATTTATTCTTTCTGACGAAATGGAATGGACCATCCTCAAGACATTATGTTTGTATTTTCCTTCAGAACACAAGCAGGGGGTGAACACTTCTTGTATCTTGTTTCTCAATAACATTGCTTAATATGAGTTGAAACATTCTTTTTGATGAAAGGATGAAGGAGACGACTGTGCTCCTTCTCCTCCAGTATTCAACAGGTTCTAGGATCTTATTGTTCTACCAGACACTTCTTGTGTTGTTTCTGCGGATTTCTTAGATATGTTGTTTTCAGTCAACTCCAGTCTGGATTAGCCCATCAATTTGACATTATCACCACTGTATGTTTGCTTGGTCTTTCCATTTGAGTCCAATTTACTCAAAAAAAAAGATGGTTGTTTCTTGTGCAAGTTGGCAACTTTGGTTTGAAAGATAGATGTAAAGTAGCAAGAGCAAGGAGGATGGTAGGAAACAGGGCCAGGGAGCCCTGGGATACAGTATTCCCCCATTACTGAAGTATGGGATTTACTAGTTTCCTAATGGTCCTGATCCCTGATGTGATTCCTACAAACTCAAATTCTTCTCTACCTTCTGCCATCACTGGACTAACATGCTAACAATTGATGATGCAAACAGAATGCTGAATTATTACTATTACTTAATGGGAGTGGAGAGAGACAAGACTTCCAGATAGAACATATAGAGATGTGTTACTAATTGTACCATGAATTGCCAAGAATAGCTTAGATTAAAAAAGAAAACTGATCAGCTATGTTGGAGCATATTGCTATGATAGCCATTTTGCTCAAAAAGACATATTAAATGAAACAAAAATGGTTTGACCTTGGGTGAAATTTAAACGAAGGTTTTGGAAAAAAAGTAGACAAAAGAGATCAGATTATTTCTCTCTCCTCTCCCCCTCCCAATTCTTTTAAGATAAATTGATTTTTCCTCTTTCTCTGTAAGCTAAGGACTCAAGCCAGAGTGAACTGTAAAGTTCAACTATTGCTGCAGGGAAGGGAAAATGGATAGATTAATGCATTAGCATAGAAAATTTGAAATCCTTTCAAGAAACTCAAGAAGGACAAAAACATATTTAGTTTTTGGATTTAAATAGCGATGTATGGACAACTGAAACAAGACAATTAAAATAAAACATACAACCGCAGTGGAGTAATCAATTATACAGATTGATCTGCTGTGTATATCATCTTCCTACAAAATATTTCCTCATTCAACAGAAGTAAAGGGCATATAAAGAAGTGTATATTATGGGCATGTAAAGTACTATTTCCAGTGAAATGAATAGGGAATCTTATGCATGATTAAAATCTATCCAGGTAGTTGTTAGAGGAGTGGTTCTCAACCTGTGGTCCTTCCAGTTATTTTGGATTTCAACACCCAGATGTCCCAGCAAGCATGGACAGTGGACAGAAATACATTTCAAGAGTTATAGCTCAATACATCTGCAGACAAAAGGCTGAGAATCACGATATTAAAGGCTTTAAATTGCTGGTGGAATCTGCAACTCACTAAGCAAAACTATGATCCAAAGGGGAAAATGCTAACTCTGATAAATACACACAGCTTTCATCATGTACACGCTTAGGTTTTGTGTCAGCTACATAAAAGGAACTTATTACTTGCCTGTACATCATTGCCTAGAGCTATGCAATTCTTCATCCATGGCTTTTTGTCTTATTTATTGATCCTTACTAAACAAATATCACAAATAGCATTCAACAGTCTTGTGAACAAAGTTTAGCTGGAGGTATTTTTCTAGAAAATATTTAATCCAATGAATCTTTTATCCTTGTTCCCATACAGAAAGGTGATACAAGCCTTTCACAAAGTATGTCATCCATACTTTTTCTAAACTCTGTTTCTGGTTTAAATTGATTCATAGTTTATAGTGTACAATTGTTTATAGATATAAACATGAATGAATATTTAAATTAGCTATAAATCCTCTATACAATTAGTTAGGAGTAGGCCCCATTGAACTTATTGGTTTTACTTCTGAGTTCCAACTTTGGAACTCAGCTTCCAACATATCTCTAAGTCCATTCCCATGTACCAAATTTCATATAAACATATGCTATATGTCAATTTATGCAGTCCAAAATTACCCCATATAATTTCAAAAAAATACATGAAATACAAATAATGCTAGTGGAAGGAAAAAACTAACTTACTAGTTCTTTTTATCTCAGCTTCCAGTAACAATGAATTTACATTTTGTTGTGCTAAGAAGTAGAAACAATCCAGTCATGCTCCTGGAGTCAAGAGTAACATGTTTGATAACATCTAAAGAACTATACTTTTAACTTTCTCCAAGTATTTTACTTATCTCCCCTTTTTTTATCCTTTAACCTTTTTCAGCTGGACTACCAAGATGGCTTACAGTCATATTACAAACCATATAACACAACACAATCAAAATTACACTTGGACACATGTTTGGACAATACAGTTGAGATCATACAGACCATCTGAGATATACCAGAAATGTATGCTCTAGCACTGCTAGAAACTTCTTCCCAATGCCTCCTTTTACGACTCACTTTCCTCCTTTCTCACCTTTGGAAGACCCAGAAGATGCCTTAATCATCATGCCTCCGGCTAGTTCTTACATAGCCATGGGGAAGGCACAGTAGGAAGGTGAGTTCTTGGGAATGTGGTCATTGCACAAAGAAAAAGAGAATTCCTGCTTTCATAGTAACAAATAATATATATATATATATATATATATATATATATATATATATATATATGCATGCATAATCTGAATTTACATCAGTGTATGTCACTAACAGGAATTTAGCCGTTGTGTCATAAAATAACATGCGATTTCTCCAGAACTCTGCATTAGATTGGCTGTTTTGCAAAACTGGGGTGGAGGTGGAATAGAGAAGTTGGAAAGAAAACAAATAAACTGGATATAGTGGCCCCCATTTTTGAAAATGTAAAGTCCAGAACATTAAGTGAACCATGAAGATTTTAAGGATGAGCAGAAAGGAGAAGTGAAAAAGAAATGTGGCAGAAAGTTTAAATTAGAGCCACTGAAATACTTCACAGCAGGAACAAAACCAAGACTATATCTCTGTGAAACGAAAGTGATTTTACAACTCACAGAATGGTGTTAAGGAAGAATGAATTGCACTGTCCTGGGCAGTTGGGAAAGGGAGTTCCACAATAAATAAGCTGCTAGCAAAAAGGCTCTCTGCTGTGTCACAGAAGACAACTGTTGATGGAAACATGTAGCCAGGTTCATGAAGGAAAAACAAGTCCTCTAAATAGCCTGACATTCAAAATATTTGCGTTTAGATTCAGTAACTACATTTGTTTTGAAAATATGGTAAAATCAGCACATCGGTCAGAGTCCTGTTAGTGATATGAGTGCAGACATATGGCGTACACTCATGAATGTTCTTGTTTGGGATAGAGTGCAAGGTGCTATTCTGTAGTCATTGGCATAAATTTAAAAGCCCTCCTGCATCCACCAATAGATATCCAGAGATGTAATTTTTCACTAACCCTTGTTCTCAAAGGCAGCAATAAGTAATTCTGGGAATTTCCACTGCAAGAAAGTCTTCAAGACCTGGAAGATATGATCATTCATAGTGTAGGATTTATTATGTGAAAAAAATCATTTATAATATGACAGATTATAATATGTTAAATACTATTCTATGTGCAGTTTTCTGCCAAGAAACTACTGTAATTGGATGGTTATTCTGTTCAATATTCTCACATGGGGTTTTTTGCATTGAAAACAGCATTTTCTGCACTAATATAACTGCATTTTCTGATTAGAAATATCTTATTTTTGTGCAGAAATATTTTCTGTGCAGAAAATTCTACATGTGCAAATTTTGCAAAGTATAAATCCCAAACCACAAGATTTTCTCCAGTCAGGGATTCTTCTTGTCATGGTTTCCTTACACTCAAGAAACACATTTGTAACCATTTAAAAATATTTTCCATATTCTTTCTATCTCTACCACTATGAAGCCCTAGGAGGGCCACTGCTGAAAGTTGGAGAGGATGGAAGGAAACTGGCAGTTCAGACAGTGCAGTTTCAAAAGGAATGGATAAGGGTCTGGAATGCACTGCCAAAAGAGATCATGCAATCCCCTACATTATCCAATTTCCGTAAGGAACTGAAGACCTGGTGGTGTCAGCAGTTTTTTGAGTAATTACATTGGAATACCGCTGATTTCTGGGCCTGAATATATTGCACAAGATTTATCTAGCCTAAAATGATACATTTTAATATATTGGGTTTATGGTTCCCGTCCCCTTGATCAGGTTGTATAAGTGTTATTTATTTCTATATAATTGTATTGTTTTACTTTGCTTAATAATGTGTTATTATGTTGCTATGTAATGTATGTGTTGTTTTTATGATTGGAAACCGCCCTGAGTCCCATCCGGGAGATAGGGCAGTATATAAATAAGCTATTATTATTATTATTATTATTATTATTATTATTATTATTATTATTATTATTACGTATTATTATTATTATTATTATTATTATTATTATTATTATTGTGTGTGATCCCCTACATCCACCCTCAAAAAGGTATACACAGAAATGTTTAGGTATAGCATTATGCTCTGCCAATGTTATATAACAATTTAACTATTTATCTTTTAGCTGTAATGGTCAGATGGCAAATATGTCTACTGAATGTGCCCCTATATTAGCAATATAAATCTGCATTTATTTAATTTTCACCTGAGAGAAAGAGAAAATGTATAAGTAATGATGGGTGAAAAGGAAAGATCCATTTCCTATCACTTTTGGCAAGAGTTTCCACCCTTGCTAGACTGTTTGGTGGGAGCAATGGGTGCAATAGTACAGTGTTATAATAGTTGCTGCCTTACTGCACAGTGTTTTTTAAAAAATATTATGAGTATCAGATAAGTTATTTATTCCTGTATTATCAATGAAACATTATTGCCTGTTGTGTGCTGTCCTTGTTTCACAAAGATAAAAGAGAAAAGATTTTTAAACTTGTTTTCTGCTGCCCTGGAGACTAGGATGCAGAACAATGGCTTTAAACTACAGGAAAGGAGATTCCACCTGAACATCAGGAAGAACTTCCTCACTGTGTGAGCTGTTTGGCAGTGGAACTCTCTGCCTCAGAGTGTGGTGGAGAACTCTGTCTTTGGAGGTTTTTAAGCAGAGGCTGGATGGCCATCTGTCAGGGGTGCTTGGAATGCGATTTTCCTGCTTCTTGGCAGGGAGTTGGACTGGATGGCCCATGAGGTCTCCTCCAACTCTATGATTCTATGATTCTATGATTTGTTTCTTCAAATTGTAGAAATTCAGAAAAAGGTTGTGTGTTGAGAGGTGAGATGTTTCTTGTGTGATTCTCACACTTGAGAATGGAATTCCATGGAAGTTCTTTATGAAATGATTCTCACTATTGCCAATAAGATGCAATTTTGTAAATATTTGTTACATCCCTAAACTAGGATGTTAACCTCAGAAGAACCAAAGGCCAATTTTTAAGCACTAGTAACCTATTGTGGACCATATGGTCCTGTACGCTTACATGCTTGCTATGTTAGCAGTTTTTGAACCCATCTTGAACCTTTATGGAGGTTTGGGGCTTTCTCAAAACAGATATTGATATTAGTTTTCAATATGATTTTGCTTCTGAACATGAATATCATTAAGATATAGAAATCTCCAATTACACAATATAGGTATAATATAATAGATAGACAAATAGATAGCATATTTCAAAACAGATGCATCAATAGTTCCCTATTTTTCTGTTTCTCCTTTTTCCAGTCTAAAGTTAATTTTTTGCATTACTGCACCAATGTGCATTTGGCTTGTTGAAAAAGCTATCACACAAAATTAATTTAAAATGTATTGCATACACATTTGTAACCTTCATGTAATCACATAAAAATTTCCCTAAGACAATGCATATTCTGCTGACTTCCATAAATGTACACGAAGTCCCTGAGTTACAAACATCACTCATAGTTAAGAACGAGGTTGAGACAACAAGAAGTTAGAGAAATCTACTCCTGAATTTCACTCCTGAAAGAGTCATCATGGGGAAAAGGTGTCTCCACGGAAGCTTTATCGCCAATCCCCAACAAGCCATTTTTTTCAAATCCAATTATCACAGATATATATTTGGAGTTACCCTTAAAAATGTACCTGTTCTGGCTTACAATCAAATTCATACCTTGAGGACTGCCTGTATATCATTTTTGCAAATCCTGTCTGCAAATTTACACAATTTTGGAAACATACCGTATTTCGTCCAGAAATTGTATGATAAAACTAGAGAAACATGAACGTGTAAACCAAATGAATTTCCTCCTCCATCCTTATTTGACTCATTTTTCATGAAATCAGATGAGAATTTTGGCATTAATAGCTTAGATTCAGAACCGAATGCCCTAGGTGAACATTTTAATGAGCCACATGATGTGTAATTTTTCATCCTAAAATTTTGCTATGTCCTGCCCATTCACAGTTACTGAAATAGATGTACTGATCTCCAGCAACTCTGAGACTTTGGAGGTTTGTCCATGGTTTTTTTTTAAACAGTCATGTAATATCAACAAACCATTATACTAATGCTGGTGATTAAGATTAATCACTGCTTATCTTCATATCCACATTTCTATTAGAAAACAGAGTTATCTGCAAGTCTCTATATACCTGTCATGCCTCACTGATTTAAATTATACAGGAGAAAAGCTTTCCCCAGGTTTTCATATATAATTATATAACCTCTCTCTGACTGGCACTAGCACTTTTATCTTATCTTAGGAGAGCTGGCTGCAGACTGTAATTATCCCCTCATGGCATAGGAACAAAATGCTGTCAGGAGTCAGGATCCAAACTGAAAATGCCACACTATCAGGCCCAGCATTTCTTTCTGGCTGCTACCTATATTTTGAAGGATTCGGGTGAATTTATCTACTTTCTTCCTCTTATATTGCAATCAATGCAGCGATAAAACAGTAGTTCCACCCTTGCACAATGCCCTCTAAAATACACGGGGTGGATAAATATTTTCCATCCTGGAAAAAACAGAGCTATATTTGACAAAGTGCAAGCTGGATTATCAGAGAACTGTACCAGTTCCCGTTTAAACACATCTATATACCCCCATCTTGGACAATTTTCACACCTACCTCAGGAGCTTAGTCATTTTCATCCTATCTTCTGGTGTGAGGCTAAAATGGCAATGACCGTCTGCATTTCCAATTCCAGAGATGGACTCACTACACTAAAGAAAAAGCCTATTTACCTTTAAAATAAGAATTGACTAGAGAACATCAGAGTTTGTAAAACTGTGTCTGTATTCCTAAAGAAACAATTTTGTAAGCAAGCGTCCTTCCAGAAAAGCAGTTTAGACTTCATGTACCTTGAACAAATCTGAGGAAAAGGGAAATAACTTCCCATTATTGGACTGAAGGCTGGAATTATATTCTAACATCCTTAAAAGCATAGCTATTTCTTTTCTCATTTCTTCCCTTTTGCTTCTTTTTGTTCAGATAGTTGTCACATCTTTGCTAAGAGATGTGCCACTTTTATAGAGTTTTTGGGCATCTGCAACTCCTACTGTGAAGATATTCTTTTTAAAATTATTCCAGATACTTTGAAAACCACAACTTGCTGTAAAAGCCACCTCCCTTGTGGCATGGAGAATGACAGTAATAAAGCAGCTTGTTGAGCACTGGAAGGGCGTGAACTAAGTATGACATCTTTAAGCCAGAGTGGTCATTTATTCATCACCAAAAGAGTGCACTAAAGTGGATGTAAGCATGCATTCAATGTAAACATGATTGTCTATATATGGAGAGGAAAATAGAAAAAAATATTCTACATAGTGGGAAAGCCTGTGATCATGATTAGTATTTTTGCTGCTCAATCTACAGCCAGGTACAAGTGCTGAGGGACAGGTTCAAAGTCCCCAGTTTCCCACATCATTATTCTTTTACTATGATTGGTTTGAATGATTCTTCTAAGGTAGAACAATTTCAATTTGAGAATTATTTCCTGGGTCGGGCTGTGGCACAGCTGGTTAGTAGCCAGCAGCAATAAATCACTACTGAGAGATCATGAGTTCGAAGCCAGCCGGGGTGGATTGAGCACCCAACCATTAAAAATAGCTCAGCTTATTGTTGACCTAAGCAACTCGAAAGATAGTTGCATCTATCATGTAGGAAATTTAGGTACTGTTTATGGGGAGGCTAATTTAATTAATTTACAACACCATAAAAATCATCCAGCAGTGTGCAGAAGAATATGGAAGTAATCCATCAAAGACTCGGCATCACAGTGGATGATGAAGCAGCAGCTCCCCCTGTGGCCGGAATCGAGCATACCCTCATGAAGCCAGACGCTGGAAAATGTTAAATTACCTCTGTGTCTTTGTCTCCGTCGTAGTATGTCGTATGGCATTGAATGTTTGCCATGTATATGTCCATTGTGAGTCCCCTTCGGAGTGAGAAGGGCGGAATATAAATACTGTAAATAAATAAATAAATAAACTTCTATTTGTATGTCCGCATTTATAAAGGAGGAAATACAACTATACTACTTGGATCAAAGAGTTACTGCCAGTTATCGTATCTTTGAAAATAAATTTTTCATAAAGGTTATTAAATGGTATAAATCAGGCTGCCGTTCCAAATGATTAATGTTGGCACAGCGGTTCCAAAATATCTTGAAATTAGACAAATAGATGATGCCTGGATGTTTTGATGTTTTACCATTCTTGCGAGAGGCTTCTCTCATGTCCCCACAAGGGGAGCTGGAGCTGACAGAGGGAGCTCACCTGTGCTCTCCCTGGATTTGAACCGACAACCTTCAGGTCAGCAACCCAACCTTCAGGTTAGCAGTCCTGCCAGCACAAGGGTTTAACCCATTGCACCACCGGGGGCTCCTGAAAGTACTTGTGTAATGCTGCCATTCTGAAAAGTCAGGAATGTGAAGGGATATAAGTACATAGCTATTGGGTCATTTGGAGAAAAGCAATGGATCGAGTGCAAGCACAACAATTCCTGAAACTTTTGTTTCATGACCTTCCACCACACTGGAACAGGACCTGGAAAAATACTCTAGTGGTAAGTCTTCCATGGAGCCTCCGGTGGCTTAGTATGTTAAAGCGCTGAGCTGCTGAACTTGCAGACCAAAAGGTCCCAGGTTCAAATCCGGGGAGCGGAGTAAGCGCTCGCTGTTGCTCCAGCTTCTGCCAACCTAGCAGTTCGAAAACATGCCAATGTGAGTAGATCAATAGGTACTGCTCCGGCAGGAAGGTAACGGCGTTCCATACAGTCATGCTGGTCACATGACCTTGGAGGTGTCTTCGGACAATGCCGGCTCTTCGGCTTAGAAATGGAGATGAGCACCAACCCCCAGAGTCGAACACGACTGGACTTAATGTCAGGGGAAACCTTTACTTTACCTAAGTCTTCCATAGGTTCTATATCAATGCTACCACACAATTTCTAGATTATACCAAATTATTTTAGTGATAATATAAGAAATTACTATTACTGTATTCCTTCAATTATAAGATACAAATTTTCCCTGCATAAATATCTCTAATACTGGGGACATGTTAGAATTGCAAGTGTATCATGTGTGTTTTATGTATCGTGCCCTGTTACTCAAAAAACAGCTAGACCCCCTCTGAAGTTCTTTTCTTGGGCAAATCGAAAAATCACAAGTTGCAGCTTTTTAAAAAAGATCTTTCTGGAGTGGATTGACTCTGTTCATTGATTCTTCCTTGGACTGAAGTGATGTACCCGTCACTGCTTGCCTTTCCCAGGCAGGTGAAAACATATCTCTGCCATCAGGCGTTTAGGGAATGATGAAAGGCAAGCTGCTAGGGAGTGTGTGAGTGGCATTTGTGGGGAGTTGTAAACTGTAGTTTATAAATGTATTTTAATTGTTATGTTCTGTTCCATTTTTTATTTTTTATATTCATATTTTAATTTGAATGTATTTGCTCCATTTTAATTATTTTGTGTGGTTAGTTACCTTGAGTTCTTACACTGGGAGAAAGGTGAGACAAAAATAAAGTAAATAAATAAAAACAGATAATTAATATAAAGTACTTCCTGTTCCAGATGATCCTTGCTTGAGTATCATAGTCTTGGGTCAAGTATCATTTGGTGTAGAACAATGGTTTAAACCTTTGTGCCAGCTGAACTGCTGACCTGAAGGTTGGGTTGCTGACCTGAAGGTTGCTGGTTCGAATCCATAAGATGAGGTGAGCTCCCATCTGTCAGCTCTAGCTTGCAGGACCATGAGGGAAGCCTCCCAGGTGTCACATCCAGGCGTCTCCTGGGCAACGTCTCTGTAGACGGCCAATTCTCTCACACCAGAAGCGACTTGCAGTATGTTCTCAAGTCACTTCTGACACAATAAAAAATATCATTTGGCCATAACCTTTCGTTTGCTTCCAGATCATACCTCTTCATTTGTTATTTCTAACTTTTTTTCCTGATTACAGGCCTATTTTGTGGCTCATGGTCCCTGGCCTTAGATAGCAAGTACCTCCTTTTCTGTGCTTCATGATGACTTTGCATATAACCTTTCTGCTCTGAATATGACATAGTAGTAATTGACTGTCCTAAATCCATGATACTACACCATCAATTGTGACAACCAAAATGAGCTTGTCAGAACATAGAAGTATGAAAGTTGTGATATTAATGCATTAAGAAGTAGAAATACCACAGCATAAGTTATGGCATCTAATTTACTCGTATTTGTCAGAAGAAGGGTTGATGGAAGATAACTCTTCATGTCAAGAGATAGAAATAAAAGGCAGCAATCTCACACAAATGGCATTGATGAATAAATCTCTAAGCTATTTTAATAGTGAGTGATTTATGTGCTCAACACCAAGTTTTCAGCCTCTTATTTATTCAAAAGTGCTCAAAATAAATAAGGAGATCTACAATCAGTAAAATCTCCTTAACAGAGTTCCTCAATCCTCAATTCAAATATTATTTAAACACTTTAAAACACTTAAAACATTTTAAGAAGCCCCCCAAAAGGCAACATCCAAGCAATGATCTCAGACAAACAGCCAATTTTCAAACAAAGATATCACTCCCACTAGTAAATCCTCCAAGGGAAGATGCATATCAGGGCACTGACAAGAGTGCTTGATGTGCATTACACACTAATGCACATCAGTGTGTGATATATATTGGTATTAAATGTGCATCAGTGTGCATTATGCACTGGACATTTTGCTGTAGTAACATAACTGCAGTTCTGTTCTGAATATGGACATTACAAAACTACCCATGCTATAGACGTACCCACGTTGGTCCACTTATGAAGATGTAAGACCCAAACAGGCCATAGTTTGCACCACTTGTATAGCGATAAGTGCATCACTGATTTTAGCCAGATCAGAATATATGAAAATGAGTTTCATGAGTATACATTAAAGCTTCTTAGTCATCCTGTTGTGGACTGTGGAGATCTTCATGGGCTAAAGGAATTTATATTCTTGATAGAGCAATTATTTTATGTACAAAGTGGGCCCCAGTATCCACTGGAATTGGATTGCAGGATCCCTGTGGATTCTAGAATCCATGGATGCTCAAGTTCCATCATATACAAAAGCATAGCAAAATGGTGTCCCTTATATTAAATGGCAAAATCAAGGTTTGCTTTTACTATGAGTGTCTATGGATATAGAGAATTGACTGTATATTCTTCTGGAATGTGATCTGTCCAAGATTGAAGGGTTCCTTAATACTCAGCCCAAGGCTGAGTCTCATGGAAGAAATTGGATATCTTATCTGCAAGAGACAAAATCTTTACAATTATTATAAATTGGAAGGCATCTCCCTTCAAACATGTCTTTTAATATTATCTCTTCAGTGAGGATATTATAACATTTTAATATGAAATATTGCATTTCCAACTTTATTAAATGTAATACATTTACCAAAGCTAAGTGTACAAAGAGCCCATGTAACAAACGTAGTAATACTCTGCAATGTCTTTTATAAGATTTCATTAATTTCCAACCATAATTCATATTATTTCTCATAATGTAATCAATACACAATAAAAGAATCTCCTATATCTATGGTACAAAGTTAATAAAAAATGGCTTCAACCATGTGAAAATAGAGGAATTAATTTCCAATAAAATGCTTAAGACAAAGAAATCTATGCAGCTAGGACTTGTTTCTACATCTGGTACTATCTGATGGACTTTGATCTCATCTAATAGACACATTATTTTGTTCTGGTTGTTGTTGTTTGAATCATAGAATAATAGAATTTGAAGAGACCACATGGGCCATCCAGTCTAGCCCCTTGCCATGCAGGAAAAGCACAATCAAAGAACCCCCAACAGATGGCCATCCAGCCTTAGTTTAAAAGCCTCCAAGGAAAAAACTTCCACAACACTCCGAGGCAGAGAGGTCCACTGTTGAACAGCTCATACGGTTAGGATAGTCTTCCTAATCTTCAGGTAGAATCTCTTTTCCTGTAGAATAATTCACTTAAGCAGAAAAAAATGAAATGCACAGATATAGGATGTACCAGGTTATAGTCTCCAGGGCAGCAGAAAATAAGCCTGGTCCCTCCTCCTTATGACATAATTTCATATATTTAAAAATGGTGATTATGTCTCCTCCCAACTTTCTCTTCTGAAGGCTAAACATATCCAGCTCTTGAAGCCACTCCTCATATGACATGGTCTCCAGACCTTTGATCATTTTAGTCACCCTCCACTGGACACCTTCCAACTTGACAATATCCCTCTTGAATTTTATTGCCCAGAATTGGACACAGCATCCCAAGTGAAGCCTGACCAAAGCGGAATAGAGAGGCACCATGACTTCCCTTGATCTAGTCACTATACAACTTTCATGTAGCCCAAAATCCCATTGGCTTTTTAAGCTACCGCATCACAGTGTTGGCTCATGTTCAACTTGTTATCCACTTTGATTCCAAGATCTTTTTGAAATGTACTGTTGTCGAGTCAGGCGTCACCCATCCTATATCTCTGCATTTCATTTTTTTCTGCCTAAGTGAATTATTCTACAATTCTCCTTGTTGAAATTCATTTTATTAGTTTCGGCTTAGCTCTCTAATCTGTTGAAGCCATTTCAAATTCCTTGCCAAAGGTATGCTACATCCACAGCATTTCCTGCATATACCAAGTTTATAACACTATCAAAAAAAGAGATAAGATTAGTCTGGCATGACTAGTTTTTGAGAAATCCATGTTGACCCTCCATACCCTCCAACACTGCATAGATGAAACGTGGGATACATATGCTTGAGAACCTTTGGCATATGGTCAAGATAACTTAGTCAGGCAACAAAAAAAAGTTATCAATAAAGAACATACACAACTATTATTTTAATGAAGAAATCCTGGAATTTTTAACATTGCTTAGGAAACTTGAAAAAGAAAAAGGGGAAAATAAACTGGCTAAGAAGGACAGGAATCTGTCACGTGGAATGAAGTGTGTGAAAATTACTTTTTCACTTTGAACTCAGTTTGCAGTAATCAAAATAATCTGAGGATGAAGAAGAAAAGTGGAACAATGAGGGAGAGAGAAGGCCATTTTAAAAGCAGTTGAGACAGCAGAGAACTGGCTGAGACTGTTCCAGCTAAACTGGAACAGTTGAAAGGTATCACACTAATCCACCAATTTTGGGAAAACCACTACAAGAAATGTCAATACCGTTTTACGCTCAGTTTAGAATGAGTTATAGCAGGGGTGCAAATCATGCAACCTTCCAGATGTTGTTGCAGTTCAATCCCCAGCAATGCTAGCCTGCCCAGACAATGGTAAGGAATACTTGTAATTTTAGTGTTGGATGTCCTATAGAAGTTGTCTAATAAAGTATGGCTTACATAAGAAATTGAGTGGTGTGGGTGACAAAGATCCAAATTTCACACATCTGTGAACTAGATTCTTAGAACTCTTTCACATGGAGATGGCAAACCAGTATAAAAACAATAATGTCTCCTTTGGTGGTGGTTGCTATTGCATGACATTATTTGCTACCTACGTCTGGTCCATTATCTTCCGATTATAAACCCCTGCTATTGATGGGAAAATCCCATCTGTAGCCCTTAATCATGCCATGGTCCCAGGACTTATTAATGTGATGATACCTAACCCACTTCTTTGCTTGCATGCCAGCACAGACAGGACATCAAAGGGCAGGACTGTCATCCCTCTCCCCTCCTACCCCCATAATTACTTTTTAAAATATTTTTTTAACCAAATGTTTTAAAATTATTATTTTTAATCTACACAATTACGAAATTATGAGATGGTGGAGTTTCCTCCCCAAGAGGAACTGCAGAATGACAGAGTGACAGAACAGCAGGGAACTGAAGTGTAATTGTTGTGTGACTGCCTAATCCTGCAATATTGGGTGGTGATCATCCTGGCAAATGCCCAGAATCAATGATTCCTGAATATTGTGGGAAGGTGGCTTCATGTGATGAAATCTTTGATGTCTGCACAAGATTCTCAAGATGTAAACTACATAGGCAGAGAAGCATTCTAGTAGAAAGAGTATATCAGGGTAGAATTCAAAGTTACTGTTGGTTCTTCTCCCATTCAAACACATTCTGATTTTAAATGGCGTTAAACTGGGTGGTTACAGATCCAAACCCTCAGCCAAATTATTTCTGAGCAACATTAGCAAAACCCAAAAATCACTGAATATCTGTCTTCCAACCAATCATTTAAACAAAGCTAGCAATTACTTGTCCAGATGGATAATAGTTCTGTAAGCTACATTAATGCTGTCAGTATTTTCCTAGATTAACATTCATCCAGGTTTTTGTTTTGTTTTGTGCCTGTACCATGCAAATCCACTGTGCTTCCACGCCACATTATGAACACAGCAGCATAGTCTGTCAAAACCCTCTGATATAATTTGTCACCATCCTACTAATCAGCCACCCTGGAAGCAAAAAAACGATTCTTCTTAAGAGACTTATATATTGGCATGCACGGTGGTTTTAATACTGGTTGTGTTTTGATTGTTCTGCTCCTTTGTAACAATTGAAAACAAAGATTTCACTTTTGTGCACTTAGAGCTCCCTCCAGTGACTCATTGGGCAGAACAAACAAGTTAAGAGACACGGGTTATATCTGTTGTCATTTTTAAGTAAGCATGGTGACTTGTTTGAATTCCCAGACATATGCTTCATTTATATTCTTTTTAAAACGCAACTCTGCAAATTGGTGTCATGTACAGAGAGCAGCTGAGAAGACATTTAGTGTCCCCATGTAATTCATTCCACTGTAAGTAAAATATTTAGAAATGTCAATAAATATAAAATTTGAAAATTACAAGGACTCATCATTTTCATGCTGGCCCAGAGCAATGTCACCACATTTATTGGGGTTATTTATGAGTTTTTATGACTCTGTGGGACTGGATAGATTTCTGTAATCATTAACAGACTACACATGACAGACTAAGTGTCCTGTTTTACAAGATCAAGTTCCTTGGTCGTATTTCAGACCCCCGTTTTTACATAAAGTGGAACCACTTTCTCATTTGCTGTATCTGTTTCCTTGCTTCTACTCCTTTATATCTGTTGACTCAACTATGATCAACACCAATTTAGCTGAGTAAATGAAAAGAGGGAGTTTGTCCCCAAGAGACCCATTTTACATTGCTTTTTAAAAAATCTCTGCATACTCTGACAGCTTTAATTTACAAATATCAAACCACAACGATTAATTCATGGCTAGCCATGTAGTACTAGCAACCTGTTTTATTCATCACTACATTTATAGTTTAGAAAGCTGTAGCATGTTTTACAAGCAACAGAAGAAACAAATCACTTATTTAGGGTGTGAATCCTTCAAACTTTTACTCAGGGTGCTTATTGACAGGACAGAAAAGGCTATTCTGTTTAAGAGTAGGGTACGCTAATCACCATCACTGGAGATTGAACTCCATGCCCCTAATCCAATTTAAGGGCTGAATAGAGGCTATTCTATGTGCTGTTGGACCACCCTGGTGACTGGATAGAGACTGCATGGCCAAGCAGCACGGGAACCAGTTAGACACTGCTCACCCTCTACCATTACCTTACTCCTCTTGATCTGCCATTTACTATGCTCACCAGGAACAAAAATAGAGCTGGATACCACTCAGCAACTGTGTCCATATACAGAGTGACAATGTGATGGAAGGAGGAATCCAGCTCCATTTTCATGCCCAGTTGACATGAAAACAGCAGATTGTGTGTAAGGTAGGTGTCATCCTCTTTCCTGGGTAGCCACTTCCTAAATAGGAAGCAACACAATTGATTATATGTGCCCAAAGTTGCATGTTCTCCAGAGTTTTGGCAAAGCTCCCATGTATCCGCCTTTTAATGCAGTTCAAGGCAGCATTAAGCAAACTGTGAAGAGATGCAAGACTTCAATCCTGGAAATCAGGTTGAGAACATCTGGATAAGAATTAAGGGGGCAAGGACAGGAAAAGATGTAGTTGTGGGAGTCTACTACAGACTTCCAAGCCTTTCTTAACCAGATGATCAAACATGCAGAAAGAAGAGATATAGGAGTAATGGGGGATTTAAACTACTCTGCTGCTGCTCAGTCACATAGTTGTTTCCAACTCTTCGTGACCTCATGACCTTCATGACCAGTCCATGCCAGAGCTCCCTGTCGGCCGTCACCATCCCCAGTTCCTTCATGGTCAAGCCAGTCACTTCAAGGATACTGTCCATCCATCTTGCCCTTGGTCAGCCTCTCTTCCTTTTTCCTTCCATTTTCCCCAGCATCATGATCTTTTCCAAGCTTTCCTGTCTTCTCATGATGTGGCCAAAATACTTCATCTTTGCCTCTAGTATCCTTCCCTCCAGTGAGCAGCCGGGCATTATTTCCTGGAGGATGAACTGGTTGGATCTTCTTCCGGTCCAAGGCACTCTCAGGATTTTCCTCCAGCATCAAAGTTCAAAAGCATCTATCTTCTTTTGCTCAGCCTTCCTCTCGCAACCATAGGTTACTATGATGTCCCTGCTCTTCACTATTTTATCAAGGTTGGCCATTGCTCTCCTCCCAAGAAGTAGACGTCTTCTGATTTCCTGGCTTCAGTCTGCATCTGCAGTGATTTTCACGCCGAGAAATATAAAGTCTGTCACTGCCTCCATGTTTTCTCCTTCAATTTGCCAGTTATCAATAGGTGTAGTTGCCATGATCTTGGTTTTCTTAATGTTTAACTGCAACCCAGCTTTTGCACTTTCTTCTTTCACCTTGGTGATAAGGCTCCTCAGCTCTTCCTCTCTTTCGGCCATCAGAGTGGTATCATCTGCATATCTAAGGTTGTTAATGTTTCTTCCAGCAATTTTAAATACTCTGTAGATGGCCAATTCTCTCACATCAGAAGCGACTTGCAGTATGTTCTCAAGCCACTTCTGACACAATAAAAAAAATGTGTAAATATGTGAAAGGCTGTCATAAGGAAGAGGCTTGTTTTCTGCTGCCCTGGAAACTAGAACTTGGAGTAATGGGTTCAAATTACAGGAAAGGAGATTCCACCAAAACATTAGGAAGAACCGCCTGACTGTAAGAGCTATTCAACAACTCTGCTTTGGAGTGTGGTGGAAGCTGCTTCCCTGGAGGCTTTTAAACAAAGGCTGAATGCCCATCTGCCATGGAAACTTTGTGCTTTTCCTGCATGGCAGGTGTTGGACTAGATGGCCAATATAGTCTCTTCCAACTCTATTATTATATGATGCTGTGATTCTATGACCTTGGTCATAGAATCACAGCATCATATAATAATTAATATTAAGCCAAACTGGCTCTGTACATCATGCAACAACCACACACCTGTTTCAGTCCTCCTTCAGCATAAGGTGCCAGTGAAGATGCACCCTCAGTTGATTAATCATTAGTTTTAGCAATGGGTCTGTTGCAGCAAAAGGTATCAACAAGACCAGCATCTTAATTCAATTTAGAATAGCAATGGAAATACTACTATTCCATTTATTCCCAGGTGTGCCTTGCTGTAATGTATTTTGTATAGCCCTTGGTATCTTTTGGGGTTTGGTTTCAGTATCCACTGTGGATATCAAAATCTGTTCAGGTTCAAGTCCCATTATATACAATGGTGAAGCAAAATTGTGTCCCTTATATAAAATGGCAAAATAAAGGTTTGCTATTTGAATTTTGGGAGGGAGGATTTTCAAGGTGTGGGTGTAAGATCCATATATCTAGAAGCTTTAATCAGTTGGGTTTTTGTAGCTCAGGTTTTATATCATCCTGGACACATCTATTTGTATTTTTGGCAGTCTGTCTTAAATATCCAGTTTGAAAGAAGAAAGGACAATCCTGACTTTGGTATTCAATGCTATATCAGTAAACCTGAATATCTTGTCTAAATCCTTCATAGCTGTTCTTTTCGGTCATAGTCTTCTGATTCATTGGCCACAGCAGGGGTCCCCAAACTAAGGCCCGGGGGCCGGATGCGGCCCTCCGAGGTCATTTACCTGGCCCCCGCCCTCAGTTTTATAATATAATATATTGTATATACATATAATATTGATAATATTATAATGTAATACAATGTAACACTAATAATAATACCATATAATAATATTAATTATATATTCTATATTACGTATAATATTACAGTATAGTGGTATAGTTCAATATAGTAATATATAATGCTAATATTGTGCTATGCTAATAATATAATATATTGTATGTACATATAATTTGTAAGCCACTCTGAGTCCCCTTTGGGGTGAGAAGGGTGTGATACAAATGTAGTAAATAAATGCAGTAAATAAATAATAAATAAATTTTAGACTTAGGCTCACCCAAAGTCTGAAATGACTTGAATGCACACAACAACAACAACAATAACAACAACAACAACAACCCTAATTAACTTGACTATCTCATTGGCCAGAAGCAGGACCACACTTCCCATTGAAATCCTGACAAATGTATGTTGGTTAAAATTGTTTTTATTTTTAAATATTGTATTGTTCTTTCATTGTTCTTGCTGTTGTTGTTGTTGTTGTTTTTGCACTACGAATAAGACATGTGCAGTGTGCATCGGAATTTGTTTGTATTTTTTTTTTTTCAAATGATAATCCGGCCCTTCAACAGTCTGAAGGATTGTGGACCGGCCATCGGCTTAAAAAGTTTGAGGACCCCTGGGCCACAGTTTCCATTTTGACTGATGACAGAGCCATCTTCTGTGTATGTACATCTTGTGTGATCACTATTCTACTCTATCTAAAGGTAAAAGTAAAGGTTTCCCCTGACGTTAAGTCTAGTCATGTCTGACTCTGGGGGTTGGTGCTCATCTCCATTTCTAAGCCAAAGAGCTGATGTTGTCCGTAGACACCTCCAAGGTCATGTGGCTGGCATGACTGCATGGAGCGCCGTTACCTTCCCACTGGAGCAGTACCTATTGATCTACTCACATTGGCATGTTTTCGAACTGCTAGGTTGGCAGAAGTTGGAGCTAACAGCGGGCGCTCACTCCGCTCCCGGGATTTGAACCTGGGACCTTTCGGTCTGCAAGTTCAGCAGCTCAGTGCTTTAACACACTTTGCCACCGGGGTTTCCTACTCTATCTAGTTTATCAAAAACTGGAGAGGAAAAATTGATTCAGAATGCCAAGCTATATTTCATTATATGGAGGCATAGTTCTAGCTTGGTGGTTCCACTATATAGTAATTCAAATGGAAATAGTCCATGTTTTGGGGTATAAGTAAAATATTCATTCTTGAGTTGTTTTGGGGTGCTGTCCTACCAGAAGCCTCTAGAGTTCTAATTTGTCATTTCAGTTATAATGTGAGAGAAAGCATACATGCAAATCCCTTATTTTCATTGTTTTCTAAAATATCCTTATTAGCTATTCAAATGTACATGAATCTTCCCTGAGATGCTCTTCCTAGGAATTGATCTTCTTCTTCACTGTTCCTTTGCGGCTGTCTGATTATGTGAGGACACACATTCTTGTCGAGAGCAACAGAATGTTTGCAATCCTGCCATGAATACAAGTGGCTGTATTTGTGCCTATTTGCCTTCTCTAGAGCTCAGCAGGCAGAACGTCGACCAAGGGCTTGAATGCACCACATTCTGTAGAAAATGAAAAGACAATTTGCTGATACTCTGCTGTGCGGTGAAAATAAATTTGCTGCTTATTGTTTCAGAAAAGCAATTTGCACAGTGGAGAGGCTATGTTTTCAGAGTTCGGGTGGTCTCTAATGGGGCAGACTCAAAGGGTTCCAAAGTTTGCCTCAGACACAAGCTCAGCAAAATGTGGGATCCTTATCTAAACCTTTTAGCCTTAATTTGATGCCAATGGGAGAAAGGCAATAATGGGCACCAAGTAGTTCAACATTTAGAAGCTGCAGGAGATCAAGATGAGCAGTTAGGAAGAAAAGCAGGGAATAATAATAATTAAATCTTTTATATTTCAGCTAGCTGAAACTTTTTAATTGTGCTCTCCTTTCTTACAACCTGAGCTGCGCACAAGAATTTAGAATCCTTATATAACAGTGATTTTTTTAAACGACAGATCACAACTCATAAATGGGTTTCGGGAACATGTAAAATAATTAATTGATGGGTTTTGCTGGATGAATGCATGCAGGAAATAATTCTTCTGCTACTGTTTGTATTGCAGTATGTGGCAAATAGGAACTCCAAATGCTGAATACCTGTCAAGAATTGATATATAGTGATTTATAGCTTGAAGGACAACACATATATTGGTTGTCAGATAATGACCCACTGTCAATCAAATATGTTGCACTGAGAAATCTCACCCACTTAACCTTTATTTTACTTATTATTAGGAACATGTAGAGGTTCTTTTTACCAAATCAGACCACTGGTCTAAGTATCAGTACTGTCTGCTTTTTCCTTTTCACTACACAGCAGAGGTTTTTCAGGGTTTCAGACAAGCTATAACTGGAGATGCCAGGGATTATACATTGCTTATTTTTCATGCAAAACATATGGTGTTCAATTGAACTATAGCTCTTCCTTATGATATGCTTTACAAGATGTTTAAAAAAGCAAATTTAATTCAACACCTGCCTTTTATTCTCACAATAGTTTATGATGTACATGAGGCTGAGATTGTGTGAGAGTGTCCCAAGGCTATCTGACATGTGAAGATTTTGAAGTAGAACTTCTTGAGCTAAACCCAATACTCTAATTTGAGGAAGTGCAGACTCCCAATTAATAGGTTCTACTTATTTCTTTTTTTTTACAAAAATGATCCACACTGTTATTAACTGGAGTGAGATGCAAAATGACACCTCCTGCGTAAGTCACATATTGTTTAAAATTGCATAAACATATCTACATGTTAGATTAGGACCCTGTCTAATTTAGGCCTTGAACATTGTTGTTCAAGAATAACATCAAAAGCTTGCAACTAATGAGAAAATTAAAAATAAAATAATAAACACAGATACATAGATTAAATAAATCATAATTACATTAATAACATATAAAATACACTAAAAATGTGGCCGAGACAATTAGATGATTAAGATGTATAAAAAGTGTCTAATATCAATTGTAAATTAAAATAAACCATAGTAGCCATAAAAACTGAATAAAAGTAGCCAGCGTTCCAGTGAGATTAGTGTGCTAGTCCTCCTTCTCTCTATACGCTAAAGTGCATAAGTGGGTTTTTAGACATTTTTTTTAAAGCAGAGGAGGGTAGGGCTATTTTTATTTCTATGGGAAGAGAATTCCATTGATGGAGAGCAATCACGGAGAAGGTTCCTTCTCTCATTCCCACCAATTGCGCTTGTGATGGGAGTGGGACTGAGAGCCGGGCCTCCTCCGCTGACCGCAGTGCGTGAGATGGTCTGTATAGGAAGATATGATTTGACAAATAGCCTAGACCCGAACCATTTAGAGCTTTATAGTAACGACCAACACTCTGTATTTAGCCCGGAAGCAGACCGGCAGCCAGTGGAGCTGCAGTAACATGGGAGTTGTTCTCTCCCTGTACGAAGCCCCAGTTAGTAACCTGGCTGCTGATCTCTACACTAACTGTAGCTTTCAAACTATCTTCAAAGGCAGCCCCACATAGAGAATGTTGCCATAGTCCAAACAGGATGTATCTAAGACATTGACTACCATGGCCAAGTCAGGTTTCTCAAGGTACGGGCGCAGCTGGTGCACACTGCCTCTGATCTTTTATCTGATCATGCTGGTACCTAAAAATCATGTGTGTGTGTGCACATGTGCACTAGAATGCCTCTTACTCACCTGTCAACTTATGGCAACCTCGTGACTTTTATGGGTTTTCTCAGGCAAAGAATACTAAGAAAAAACATTGCCAGTTCCTTTCCCTGAAATATAGCTTATAGAACATGGTATTCATTAGCAGTCTCTCATCTGACAAAAGGAGACTAAATGAGTCTAGATGTGCATGTAGCACATAACTTCATATGGGGAGATGAGGAAATGCCATGCCCCCATAGCTGCAATACAAGGGACCCTTCTCTCTTGCCTTAGTCACACAAGTTATTGAAGTGGCAACAGACAGCCACATAGATAAACATCCTTATCATTTTGTGAGTACTGTTGTAAGCCTAGAAATTTTAGTCAAAAGTCAATCCAAAAAACCTGGGTCAACTTATCCACAGGTTAATGTTAAGTAAAAAGAAAGCATCCAGTTCTCTGAATATATTGGTAAAACGTGGGTGCTTAATCTGTACCAGAATAACGTAAAAGAAGCACTGGCCCTTCTCTATTCTCTCCACCACACCACTGCTTCTGGCCTTTTTGAATGAGAAAATGTCAGCAATGGTGGCCAAGGGCAACTGGCAGTGTTGATGCCTTCCCCTTTCTGTGAAATGACTCAACTTATCCATTGGTCATATAAAAATATATAATTTGGACCACAAACTTGCCCTCAACTTATATATGAGGATGACTTTTACATTATATACTGCAATTCTGGAATTTAATTTTTAAGTAATGCATTAGGTGATATAATCACTTTAAGCCAATGTGTAATTATTACCGAGTGGTCAGATACAAAGCCTCAATGTAATGATGAAACTTCTGATGAACTCACAAAACTTGCATAATCTTGGGACATTTTAGTTGCTTGGAGTACTCCAGTTTGTATCATGTGCATCTCACAATTGATTCAATTTTGCATCCTTCCATCCTCTCTGCATTGACCTTACAAAGTAACATCTATTTCTAAGAATTCAGACTGTATCTTCGATGAAAGTAGTGATTTCAGTGCATCTAGTTGTTCCAAATTTCTTCTGGATAGAAGTCAAGTTTCATTCATGTTGCCACTGATGCCAACTCAAGGATATAATGCATATGCCGTCACACCCAGGCACCTTTTAAAGCTTTTAAGATGTGCTTCTTCCTTTGCCCAGGTGAACTGCGGGGCCTTACTTAGAAGCTCTGGAAATCCCAGTAACCAAAGGCACTTCAAGTTGAACAATCAAACAAAAAAATGTTTTCACAAAGTCCATGGCAGACTTGGCACATGTAGTTAAGGTTGAAAATATAAACAGTCAACTTATAAAACCTTGCAGATGTTCCTTTCTTGCTTTTCCTCTTTAGTTGCTGGTTTAACTTTCTCCAAAGGCGAAGAGATCCTGAGATCCTCTTTACCCTATCAGAAAGAGCAGGTCTATAACTATCTAAGCTCAAAGCTAGTTTTTGAGGCAAAATAAGTAGAACTTCTTCCAGTGGCAGAGAAATCCTGAGATATTCTTTGCCCCAGTGCTAAGCTACTATTTTTTAGAAAGAACAGGTCTTTCCCTATCTACGCTCAGCACTGGTTTTAAAGGAAGGTCAGTACTTACGATGGCTTTGTCAGAGTTGGCCTGGCTTGGCCACACAAGCACATCTAAGTTCTTTCTTCTTCAGTCTAGAAGGCAAGAAGCTTCTCAAAATGGAGCCTTCTTTCCCCAGGAAAAGGGGCGGTCTCCAGAACAATAAGATACATTTGCAGACTGCAAGCAGCAAAGCTTTGCAAACAGGCTACAAACTCTGCTAATGGTTGACTATCAGAGTGCTGCAGAATCTGCAGCAACCCTGGAACAAATGCAAACAGGTGCTATTGATTGATTGTAAAATCAAACTCCTGGAAGATGGAACAATGCATAAGCATATAATCCAACATCACCATGTTTACTTTAATCAAAAGGGAAGGCGAGGCCAGATGAGAAGTCAATGCAGGTGCGGTCATAAGAGATACTGAAAGTAGATTTAGTGTTAAATGAAAGCCATGCTTAACAGATTTGTACAGCTTAGGAGAAACACTAAGGGATTTTGAGAAACAAGGTTCAAAACATTAAAAGTTCAAACAGATCAATTTGCTACGCAGAACTGATGACAGGATTAAATGAAAGGCAGTTCTAAAGTGTATAATTAATAATAATCATGAGCTTCCATTAATAACATAGCACTTAGTTTTGAGAAAAATGTAGCTCCTTTAATGAAAACTATAAATTATCTTTAATCACACTCTTTGGTCTATATTCATTTTTTAATATTATGAAGTCATCATAGAATGAAGTCTTATTACACACATGTACTCACAGAGACACTATTAAGTTCTACCAAATGTTTCTTTGTAATATTGGACTGTAATACAAAGGAATCCCAAAGAACACTTTGCTAATATTTCCCAACAACCATTTCAATGAAGAGAAAGAGAGAAAGAGAGAGGGGGAAAGATAGAATCATTTCCCTTGTTGTTTGTTATTTTAAAACCATGCTTAGGCCTTGGGAATGTTTAATGTGCCTAGAGTATTTTAAACTTGACAGGTTATCCTTCTAACACAAGAGAGGTACATATTTTCAAGTGTAAGTGAACCAAATATATATATTTCATGCACTCTTTGACTTCTGTTTAATGGCCCAAATTCAGACACCATATATCTTGCAACCAAAAAAAAATTGCAGAAAGTACACTTAAAAGAATTTTGCAAACTGGGAGTTTAATATGATAGGTCACAACTCCAGAATGTTTTTGAGAAACCTAGAGAGGTTACATCAATAATAATAAAATGAAATTGAACTGGGAAAGATATAAGTTATTAATATATATTACAACTTGGATGCTTTTGGGTGCCCAAATACATGATTTAACTATTTCATTTTTCTTTCTTCTTTTTTGTTTCCTGTGAAGTATTTAGTTGTTGACAAAAACTCCCTGAAGTTTTTAAAAAATAAAAGTTTGGCTTCATGGAGAGAAAGAGAGAAAGAGAGAGCAAGCAAGAGAGGGAGGGAGGCTGGAATGAGTACAGCTCCCTCTCCACTTTGTGCTGTGTCCTTCCTTGCCACAGCTTTGTGCTTATACCCTTTTAAAACTGTCCTTTTTATTGTTCCATGCAATCTCTAGAAATCTCTAAGGGCCCTTCCACACAGCCATATAACCATATAACCCAGAATATCAAGGCAGAAAATCCCACAATATCTGCTTTGAACTGGGTTATCTAAGTCCATACTGCCAACCTCCATTTGAAGTTTACCATAGAATAAGACTGGAATCTCTAAGTCCAGAAACAAAAGTTGACTACAGAAACGCACTGGAAGGCCTAGAGATTCCTAGACAGATTGTTTTAACCAAATTTTTGAATAATTTGGTTAATAACCATCATTTTAAAGAGAATTTTCTTTAATTCTTCTTTACTTTTTATCTCAACCAAGAGTATCTGCATTTTCTTTTGTCTCTTCTTTTTAAACTCCATATTCAATTGGATAAAACAGCCTTTCATAAATGCTTTACTCACATTTACGTAACACCATTCTAATAGCTGTATCTTTTTCCAGGTTATCCTCAAAAAATTTATTCTGTTTCTTCTTTTTTTTTTACACTTCTGTACCCAGTGGTGAAGTGCGTTAAAGCACTGATCTGCTGAACTTGCAGACCAAAAGGTCCCAGGTTCAAACCCCGGGAGCGGCGGGAGCGGCCGCTGTTAGCTCCAGCTCCTGCCAACCTAGTAGTTCGAAAACATGCCAATGTGAGTAGATCAATAGGTACCGCTCCGGCGGGAAGGTAACATCGCTCCATGCAGTCATGCCGGCCACATGACCTTGGAGGTGTCTACAGACAACGGCAGCTCTTCGGCTTAGAAATGGAGATGAGCACCAACCCCCAGAGTCAGACATGACTGGACTTAACGTCAGGGGAAACCTTTACCTTTTTTTACCACCATTTCATCTTCAAGAAGAGATTAATTCAGTCTCCAACTGATAAAACCTCTTTTTTGTTTAAAATTAAATGTCTCTGGATTATAGTTCACTTTGGTAAAGATTCCATTATAATAAAATTTTACAAATCAGAGACATATCAATTCTCAAAAAAGATCTGTGCAGTTCAGGAAATTATATATATTCTTTAACACCAGCTTCCTTAAATCTTCATGCATCTTCTAATTTCAAATTGTCCATGAAATAATAATAATAATAATAATAATAATAATAATAATAATAATAATAATAATAAACATTTTGGCAGTCCACTTTTAAAATTCTTAACATCTTTCTCTGAGGCCCTGTCCATTTGCAGAACCGTTGTCTGTGCAATAAAACAAGCATGGATTTTTCACAGAATAAAATTTGAGTTGTTTTTTAAATATATATATAACCTTGTAATCAGAGTGCTCATTTCATTATTGTTTATTGTATTATTGTATTCATTTTTTTTTCTTTCAATTTTTTTTAAAAAAATAGCAGCATCCAGGAAGCTACTTTTGGCTGACCAGACGGCAACACCACCCCAGTGTGCTCTTGGCCTGACCAGCAGTCTAGACACCAAGGGACTCTAGCAATGGTCCCATATTGTATCTGGGCAGCTTCAAATCCCAGTGCCCCATATTTAACAAAGTACACATGCAACCTTTGTCACAGATTTATCTCTGATTCCAAAGTATACCACTGGGGAGATATCACTTTCCCAAATGAGTGAATACTTTTGCACATTACTCATTCAGGGGGAAAATAAAATCTGTACAATTTTGAATGATAAGCCAAATTCACATAGAACCTGAAGCATAACCCAAGGGTGCTTGGGGGGGGGGGGTTCTCTCCAAAGGAATCTTCCCTCCAAACATCTCTGGAACTTCCATATTTAGCTACTTTCCTATGAACATAAAGGCTTGTGTTTGATATAAATTTGAAATATGTTCCCCCAAGTAATAATTCTGTTTTAGTATGCACAAAGCATTTTTCTCAGAAGCATTTTCTTTTTAATGTAAGCAGAGAACTTTGAGAGGAGCATTTACATTTGTCGATCAGATATCACAGGTATCATGAGATTTCAAACAACTCTTCAAGACTACAGAGTTAAAAGACCAATGAAACAATTTTGCTTAAAGCTTGATCGGTGAAATTCTAAGCCAGGATTCATACACAAGAGAATCTCTTCCTTGTCTCACTTTTTCTTTTTCTTTTTCTTTTTTATTCGATGACTTTCATTTTAGTGGTATGTTCTGTTCAGGAAGATTTCTAATGAGAAAAAATAGTATCCTCTTACTGAAGAAAATAAAAGTTTGTTCCTAAATTGTTGCAGCTCTGAGCTTCTGTAATAACTTACAAGGAAGATAACTGGCTGAAAAAGAGTGAAAACCTGCCCCAAATGTCATCTGCTCTCACAGGTTTTGCAGAAGTCATATAAAGGAAAACAATTTTTACTAGCCTGGCAACTAAAAGTGCATTATTTCAAAGGACAAGAATCTTAGATGTAACAAAACTGATTCTAGCTAGCGCCAGCCTAACTGTTACTATTGATGTATGGTAATAACTCTATTCTCTACCTCCTTCTGTGACTTATAGTATATAACTTTCTTGTTCTTTTGATATGTTACTATTCTACATTTCTAGTGTTTGCTGAATGCTTCCCTTGAAGAGAATGCTTACTGAGGAAAAAGGATTGTTCTGGTTCTTTTCAATGCCTCTGGACACTTTTTTATTATCATCTATTTTCTCCATTATATGTGCTTTGGTTGTTTTCTCCATTTTATTTTTCTGCACAGTTCCCATCACAATCTTATTTGTACTTTTCCCAGACTAATGTTCCATTTCACTTCCTCTCTGATGAACAATGTCTCAAAGCCATCTGTCATCACTAGGCGATATTCTTTTAGCTACATAATATACCCCCATCACGGTCTCTCTCTTAACAAGGTATCTACACCAAAATCTCTCAGTTTGCTCCCAATTCATAGTCAAAATATGTCAAATTATAGTCTGCATACAAATCAGATGCTTTGTTTGTGTTTGGTTTACAAATTAAGCACCAAAATATCATGTTATACAACAAATTTGACAGAAAAAGTAGTTCAATACGCAATAATGCTATGTAGTAATTACTGTATTTACGAATTTAGCACCAAAATATCACGATATATTGAAAACATTGACTACAAAAATGTGTTGGATAATCCAGAATGTTGGATAAGTGAGACTCTACTGTGTGTGTGTGTGTGTGTGTGTGTGTGTGTGTGTGTGTGTGTGTATATATATATATATATATATATATATATATGCATATATAAAGGAAAAGGTTTCCCCTTGACATTAAGTCTAGTCATGTCCAACTCTGGGGGTAATGCTCATCTCTATTTCTAAGCTGAAGTGCCAGCGTTATTCGTAGACACCTCCTAGATCATGTGGCCAGCATGATTTCATGGAGCATTGTTACCTTCCTGCCAAAGTGGTACCTATTGATCTACTCACATTTGTATGTTTTCTAACTGCTAGATTGGCAGAAGCTGAGGCTAGCAATGGGAGCTCACCCCATCCCACAGATTCAAACCACCACCCTTTTGGTCAGTTATGTCTGCAGCTTAGCAGTTTAACCCACTGAGCCACTGTGGCACCAAAATTCAAACTTCTGGTCTCAAGCATTTCAGATGAGGGATACTCAGCCTGTAAGTGGGTGTATCTTTCTTTTTATTCAGAATCTGACATGATCTAGTTATCATGCTAGTTTCTTACAAACATTCATAAAATGCACTTGGGGTAGAAGTAATATGCTGAAGGGGTCACTGAACCCAAAGTGACTCCATTTTAGAATGCCTGTCTGCTTAAAAAATCCAGGGATCAGTCTGTCCCCCTATAATAAGTATAAAGTTTGCAACTTGCTGTCTTAGGACATCATGTGTTTATGTTTAAGCAAGAATTCAGTTGTGGTCAAGCTTGTGGTCAGCCGATTCCGAGAAATGTATGCAATATATAAATTACATGTGTTCTGCTTGCACCTGTCGAAAGTTGTGGTTAGCTACTTGTTGACAACGCAGGATGTAGCTAGCTAACCACAAACTGAACTGGGGAATTTCCAGTAAATTTAGTCCAGAAAGAGGAACTAGAAATCTGTAAACAAGTTGGGTATAAAAGAAACCAGAACTCAGAGGTTGGGGGGAGACGATCTTTACTGACCCCACTACTACGTGTGGTCATCGTCTACCTGTAGCTACAAATAAAGGTGTTTTTGTCCTCAACCTTTGGACTCCGAGTGATGACTCATAGCAGCTTGGTGAGAACCCGGCTTTCTTATTTTAAGTGATTGGGGGAACTCCCAAATCACCCCTTTCATTTCTGGCGCCCAACGTGGGGCCGGGAATTTTGGGATTTGTAGTTTTGCCAAGGCTCTGCTGAAGTCCACTCGGAGTTGCTCTTGGGAGCAAGGCGTGCCCCCTTCCCTTCCAGGGTGCTGCGTACGGTCCGCACCGAGACGTGGCCACGGCCTCTCAATAGAGGTAAAGACCGGTGGTTCCCTTCACATCACCCGAGGCAAGGGAAGGCGTGCTCTCCTCCAAAACAGAAGTTGTGAGACAACCACCACTCGTGGAAAGGCGGCCGCCGCGGGACGGGACGAAAAATTAGGCAAGTATACCTCTTGAACCGCTTGTTGCTGTTGTTGGGTTGATCTTTCACACCCCAGTGGGTGGGAAAGAAGAAGTTTTGCGGGGAGGGAAGTTTTAAATTGTAAAGATAGTTCCAGGTCCCGTAGGAATCCCTTGGGAACCAAGAGAACCCCATAGGGAGAAAAGAGCTCTAGAAAAGACCTGAAAAGGGAGATCCAATCGGGTCTAGGAGGCAAACCCTAGTAACAAGACGTGCACGGGTGATCCAATCACGGTCCGGGGGCATACTCCATTAGAAAAATTTTTTTTACATACCACCATGGGTGGGAAAGAATCAAAAGGATCGGGAGGGTCCATGACCCCCCTCCGATGTATGTTAAATAATTTTGAGCAATTTAAGAAGTACTCTACTGAGAAAGGAATGAGGCCAAATAAGTTGCGTGCGTTGTGTGAGTTAGAATGGGTCTCATTTCCCCTCACTCCCCAGTGGCCTTCCAAAGGTTCACTCGATCCTGTTCTGATTTTAAGTGTTTATAGATTTGTTGCAGACGTGCATCCAAATCAGTTCAAATACATCTCTGCTTGGTATGATGTGGTGCGAAAACAGCCTGAATGGTTGGGAGAATGTGAATGCATGGATGTGGATGATGTGATGACCGAGAGGAAGAGAGGAATTGGTTCAGGTGGTTCCCAAAGGGAAATTGACACCCCAATGGGAAAGAAATGGGGAAGGCAGTACCTCCCCTATCCAAATTCAGGGGATCCGGCCCATGAACCTATGCCGGCTCGCCCATATACACCTGCCCTCTATCCTCCACTGTCACCACTTAAAGGGGGAGGTGCAATGGGGAAATTCCACCCCACTGCAGCTGCTAGTGTCCCTGTGCGGGAGCCTGTGATGGGTTCTAGCCTCGGACCATACCTACCCCCGGAAGAAAGTGAATGGAATTTGAATGGAGCAAAAGCACAGGCACTTGAGGAATTGGAGCAAATGAGAAGGGCTCGTAGGTATGGAAAGTTAAGTGAAGTTGAGCCACCACAGCTGGTGCCCATTTCTCCAGATGATCAAGGGAACCATAGGTTTGGAACTAGGAATCTGTTTCAGTATAAACCCTTCACCTCTCTTGATATTTTGAATATCAAAACGGCTCGCCCCGCTTGGACAGAAGATCCAAGGGGCATGGCAAATCTGGTTGAAGGTATTGTTCTGACACATAATCCTAGTTGGATGGATTTGAAGCAGTTGATGGAAATATTGCTGACAGCAGAAGAAAGAGTGTTGTTGACTCAAGTAGGTAGACAAGAGGCTGTGAGAGAACATGCAAACTCAAATAGTTTAGATGCTGTTGATGTGTACCAAGAAAAAGTGTTCCCAGTGAGAGTAGACCCTCGATGGGATCCAAATACAGCAAATGGTAGGGATTCTTTGAAATTGTACCAGAAGTTAATTGTTTGTGCTCTGAAGAAAGGAACTCCAAGAGTTCCTAATGTAAGAAGGATTTACCAGATGGAACAGGAGCAGGATGAAAGTCCGGTGGCATTTTTGGAGAGGCTTAGAGAAGCATTTGAGAAGTTTTCTCCTTATGATATGAAGGATTGGAATGATCATGCCGATGGAAAGATAGTGTTGAAAAGTGTTTTCATCAGCCAATGTTGGCCAGACATACGGAGAGAGTTGCAGAAGGAGGTGGGGTTGGCCCACCTGACATTAGAAAGGATATTGGAAATTGCAAATCAGGTTTATTTGTCTCGAGAGGCTATGCAAGTGAAACGGGAGGAGGTGAGAGCGTCTCATAGAGCCAAGGTTTTGGCTGCTGTGTTTCAGGGAGACCAGCCCAGTTGGGGCCCGGTTGCAGCCGGGCTAGTGGACCCAGCCCTGGATGTTTATGGGCTGGCGTCTTGTTGTTAAAAATGTAATTCTTTAAGTCCTTAGTAGTTGATTTCGCCGAAGATGACAGGGGTCTAGAGTTTTGTGATTATATACTCAGGGTGGGGGTGCCAACCACTGCTGAGAGAGTTGTAGAGGTCAGGCGTGCCATGTCAAGGGATGCAATCCCTAGGTACGGGATGCTCTACACATTGGGGTGACAATGGCCTAGCCATTCATTCACCAGGTGGCAAAGGCTCTGCCTTTGTGCACCAGGTCCTTGGGTGCCTAACTCAATTGTTAGGAACCGCCTGGAAGTTGTATTGTGTTATTGACCTTAGTCTTCGGGGAAAGAACGAACAGGGCTCTGAAGGGAAGTCCAATCTTTGGACATGTAGTCAAATAAACTGTATAAGTATGCTGGTGTCATCCCTTTTCCCGTTACTGCGCTACATTCTTTCTTACCAGGAGACCAGGGTTGGCTGAAAAATTGGAAGTGTGATCCCCTCGGCCAAGGTGGAAGGAACCACTGGAGGCGTTTGACCACTGGAGGTGGTCCTAATAACTCCTACTACTGTGAAGTTAAGAGATGTGAAGCCGGGGGTACATTACACTTGCATAAAAAAAAAGGACTACACCACCAAAGATCCTGACTCCAGGAAGGTAAACCTGCATAAGGACAATCCACTCAAATTCACACACCCTAAGGGTCAAGCTACCAAGAGCTGCCCTGAAGAGGAGGGGTCCGAAGCTACCTAGAGCTAGCCCCAGAGGTCAGGTTACCTAGAACCGCCTTGAAGAAGGAAGGAGGGTACACTTCCGAGAGTGTCCCAAAAGACCGAATGGACACTTGGGTTTGGGTGTGGGGAATTGTGGGTACCTGTGTGGGTTGTATTCTGTTTCTGTGTTGGCTAAAGTGTTGTAATGTTGAGGACAAACACAAGGGTAAAGATGAGGACACAATTGTGCTTTTTAATGTTGATCATGATGCCGTTGGTGCAGGCACATATGGGTTGGGACAGGAACATGTTCCACCAACTAATTAAAGATATAGTAAAGGAAGCAGAAGTAAAAGACTGCTGGGTTTGTGCCCATAGCCCTCGTTCCCAATATGAGGGTTGGGTCATGAAAGCAGGTCCATTGCTGGATCTAAGTGGATGGAAACTGTTCACCCCTTGGACATACGCTGACCATGAGGGGTTGACTGATTCAGCTCAATTTATGTTGGCCCATGATGAATCTGCACCAACCGCATCAGCTTGTTTGACACGATCAAAAGATGGGATCTCAGAAATTGATCATAAGAATTTTCCCCAAGCCACCCTTATAGAGGTAGGAGATTACCCCCATTGTAATCTCTCTCTCCCAGTATACTATGACAACATACACCATAGAGTGGAGCAGCCACAACCACAAAGACTAAGAAGGCAAGCTTCCTCGCCAGAGGGTGATGACAATAAACCACCCTCTCGTCCGGCACGTAATGGGAAAGCAAATAACCCCCCTAAGATGTATGTGGTTAAGCCCGGGTTGGAGCTGCCACAGGCAGCAATTCAGCCACCTGTGGCGGGAGCGGCAGCTCCACCACAACCGCCTGTGGGTGGTGCTGCACCTTCACCACGATCACCGGTGGTGAGAGCTGCACCCCCACCACGGCAAGATCTGGTCCGGACACGAGGAAACTTCCCAATGGAATATCAAATTCCTGGTAGGCCAAGGCCCGGCATCTTGCTTGACAACCATGCCATGGGAGGATTGCCTCCGGGGTATTTCTGGATATGTGGGAAGTGGGGAGGTAAAATCTTGCCCCCACAGTGGGTTGGTACCTGCACCATTGGTACCTTAGTCCCCACCAATATTGAGATACACCCACGAGAGCAGCCCCTGCAGGCATTGGGAGCAACTGACCGGTGGAACAGGCCTAAAAGATCAGATGATAAAAAACATGGCTATGATCCTGATAATACGTACCTAACAGAGGGAGAAAGATTTGGAGCAATTCTGTTCCCTTGGGTGGGAGTTGCCCTAAATGTTAAACAACTGAGAAGGCTTTCCGCACAGCTGGAAATTATGGCTAATCAGACTGTCTTTGGCATAAAAGCACTCCAAACCGAAATTGACTCATTGGCAGGAGTTCTCATGCAACACAAGATGGCGCTAGATTACCTTTTGGCGGCAGAAGGTGGTTTATGTGTATGGTTAAATATAACCTGCTGCCATTACATCAATGAATCTGGAGTTATTGAATCTGATGTGGCCAAGATTAACAGCGTTGTCTTCACCATAAGGGCTACATACACCCCAAAGGGAACCGGTTGGATTGATTGGCTTTTGAGTTTTTTCCCAAATATTTGGTGGCTGAGGGACCTCATCAAAATATTGTTTGTAATTTTGCTGATTGTAATTCTTGCTTTGCTTTTTCTGCCATGTATCAGGTTGTGCTTGAGAAACATGGTTGCCAGACTGATCACTGATATTTTCACTCAGCGCAGGGAGGTTCAACGTGTCATGTACATGCAACTGAACACCTTAGACGGAGAAACAACCCCCCTGTAATTGGACACCTTTGGTTGTGTAACCAAGTATTTGTCTTGGTTACATGAAAAAATGGGGGAATGAAGGGGTCACTGAACCCAAAGTGACTCCATTTTAGAATGCCTGTCTGCTTAAAAAATCCAGGGATCAGTCTGTCCCCCTATAATAAGTATAAAGTTTGCAACTTGCTGTCTTAGGACATCATGTGTTTATGTTTAAGCAAGAATTCAGTTGTGGTCAAGCTTGTGGTCAGCCGATTCCGAGAAATGTATGCAATATATAAATTACATGTGTTCTGCTTGCACCTGTCGAAAGTTGTGGTTAGCTACTTGTTGACAACGCAGGATGTAGCTAGCTAACCACAAACTGAACTGGGGAATTTCCAGTAAATTTAGTCCAGAAAGAGGAACTAGAAATCTGTAAACAAGTTGGGTATAAAAGAAACCAGAACTCAGAGGTTGGGGGGAGACGATCTTTACTGACCCCACTACTACGTGTGGTCATCGTCTACCTGTAGCTACAAATAAAGGTGTTTTTGTCCTCAACCTTTGGACTCCGAGTGATGACTCATAGCAGCTTGGTGAGAACCCGGCTTTCTTATTTTAAGTGATTGGGGGAACTCCCAAATCACCCCTTTCAATGCTAGTGGCTATTCCTGTCACAAACTTTTGAAGATTTGCACATAAAATAAGCAAAAACTAGATCCTCTGACTAACCTTTTTTCTTGCAGGATGGGGGCTCTTGCATAATGAGAGACTAAGGCAGAAAATACCTCTTCAGCCACTACTATCTAAATGGGAGTGCTTTAAGTGTAAAAGGACAAGACCTGTTGTTTTGAGACAACGATATCTTATTTTCAATGCAATGTTTTTCAAGTCCTCTTACTATAAAACTTAATTTCTATTCTCTGAGCTCATTTTACAAAAATTACCTCCTTCTTGTGCAGTCTCTTAGAAGGCAGTCTCTCCACAAATTCAGGCTCTTGGCCTTGGCAGCACTTGAAAGTTTAAATTCAAGGAGTTTGTAAATTAATCTCCAGAAAGACTGTGGAGTCTTAGCGGTGGAAATATCCCAACATCAATTTTATAAAAGCATGCAAAAAATTATACACTAAGCCTAACATGAAAGCAAAAAAGAGCATTTCATTTGTATCTGTTTCTAATATCTTATATTCAGATTCCTTCCGAACAAATAAAACTCAGCTATTGAACATATGTAATACCAGTTGCATAATGAAGACCAACAATTGGAGTTAAGTAATGTGCACATTACTTTAAAAATGAGAGATATATTTGTGACATTACAAAGTTATTTTAATTGACTTGGCAGACTCATTTTTTAAATATTTCATGTTCTAGAAAAGTAGCATTTCTGACTTTGTCGCACAAAGAAAGAACAAATCAAATTTATATCGGCCATCAAATATTTTCATTCAAAGGAAAGCAATTAGTCATTTTCCTTTTTTGTTCAAAAGATTTTTGCCTGCCCAGAAATGTTCACTTTAGATTTTTTTTTTGGACGATACAATGGACATTCCAGTTCTGAGAAGGGGCCAAAGGCAATGTAGCATAATGAGAAAGGATGAAACAAAGACATTGATAATAATTGCTTTTGAAAGCATTTGATTATTTCAGTCAAATTCTTGTAGGAGTAAAGGTCATAATGATTATTATAAAACAAAGCTAATCTGTAGATGAAACACTTCCATTCAATTTCCTTCAGATTAATTTTGATTTTCCCCCTCTTGTATGCACACTGTGCAACTAAGCTCAGTGGATGGATTATTGGATTTGTTATGAGTCTTTCAAACTCATCAAAAATATTTCCAGTACTGAAGGAGTATATATTACTGCTCCACCCCCTTCCCCCAACATATTTTCTAAATCTGCTTCTGAATTCAGTAGAAATCCACTTTGTTCCAGGGATTTACCAGGGACATCCCTCTCCTTGCCCTCTACCCTCCATACACAACAATAGGAAGACCTAAAAAAACAACATTTACCTGCTCTGATGGAAAGGAAAATGACTTACGGATTTGGATAGGAAATGCTTTAATTGAGAGCATCATAGCATTAGACAGAAGTAATTCATAACATGCAGAGCTGACAATCACGAAATAAAAATTAGCATAATTTCAAATTAGTAATATACCTCAATACCACTTATTTTCAATGTGTTGCTACTACAAGCAATAAAAAGGATCCAACACATCAAAACCAAATGTCAGCAAGCATGTTGCAAGTGTAGTGAAATCTCAGAGGAAAATATTGGAGGTAACACTTTTTGTTACTTATTGAGCATGTGTGGTGTCCAGTTGAAAACCTACAAATATACATAGTTTATCCTGTTGCCCCACCCACAGCTGACAGGCAAAGTCTAAGTTGCGTATGGGGGGGAGGGGGATTTGAATCCCTCTGTGGAAGAGACCAGAGTTGTTTGGGGCCAGTTGGCTTCATCAGCCCCAGTTCCAGTTCAGATCCTTGAAGGAGGTCAGAGGGAATGACACTTGGACCAGGGACAGTAGGTGGCTTTTAACTCAAGAATTATTTCCTTACAGGTTGATTCTCCTTAATGGTGTTTTCATTCACAGGTTCTTGCAGAAGTTCTAGAAAATCTATATATGTAAAAGGATAAAAAAAAATTCAGCCTAGGACAAAACAACAAAGCTACACCTCCCAGAAACACTAAACTTGGCAACACAACCCCTCATCCATGCCTCTACGTTCATACAACAAAAAGAAAAGAAAAATAAAGTCCTAATTAGAGGGAGAGGAATAATTGTTTTTTATCCAATTGTTGCCAGTTACAAGGCTAAACTCTGCCCACTTGGTCTCCTAGCAACCTGCTCAGCCCAGGGGACAATCACAGTTAGGCCTCAGGCCTCTTCCACACTGCCTATAAGATACAGATTATCTGATTTTAACTGGATTATATGGCAGTGTAGACTCAAGGCCCTTCCACACAGCTATATTACCCATTTATAATCTTATATTATCTGCTTTGAACTGGATTATCTCGAGTCCACACTGCCAGATAATTCACTTCAGTGTGCATTTAATACAGCTGTGTAGAAGGGGCCTCATATAATCCAGTTCTAAGCAGATAACATAAGATTATAAATATACAGTAGAGTATATTTCCAACATTCCAGGCCAGCAGAATGTTGGATAAGTGAATATGTTGGATAATAAGAAGGGATTCAGGAAAAGCCAATTAAACATCAAATTAGGTAATGATTATACAAATTAAGCACCAAACATCATGTTATACAACAAATTTGACAGAAAAAGTAGTTCAATACTCAGTAATGCTATGTTGTAATTACTGTATTTACAAATTTAGCACAAAAATATCGCAATGAATTTAAAACATTGACTACAAAAACATTAACTACTAAAAGGCAGACTGCGTTGGATAATCCAGAACACTGGATAAGCGAATGTTGGATAAGTGAGATTCTACTGTAATATGAAATAATTACCGTGGTAATCCAGTCCAACCCAATTCTGCCATGGAGGACACAATCCAAACACGCCTCTCAATAATAATAGTAATAATAATAATAAGAAGAAGAAGAAGAAGAAGAATATCATAGAATCATAAGGTTAGGAGACACCCCTAAGGATCATCCAGTTCAACTACCTTCTACCATGCAGGACGACACAAACCAACTACTCCTGACAGATGGCCATCCAAGATCTGTACAATAATAATACAAATCAAATTATAGAATCAGACAGTTAGGAGAGACCCCTAAAGGCCATCCAGTCCAACCCAACTCTGCCATTGGGCAATACAATCCAAGCACTCCCAACAGAAGGCCAGCCAGCCTCTCAATAATAATAATAATAATAATAATAATAATAATAATAATAATAACAACAACAACAACAACATCATACAATCCTAAGGTTAGCAGATACCCCGAAGGATCATCCAGTTCAACTTCCTTATATCATGCAGGAGGACACAATCCAACCACTCCTGACAGATGGCCATCCAATATCTGCACAATAATAATACACATCGAATCATAGCATCAGACAGTTAGGAGACACCCCTAAAGGCCATCCAGTCCAACCCAATTCTGCCATGCAGGACACAATCCAAGCACTCCCAACAGATGGCTACCCAGCCTCTCAATACTAATACTAATACTAATAATAATAATAACAATATTATCATACAATCCTAAGGTTTGGAGTGACCCCTAAGGATCATCCAGATCAACTTCCTTCTACCATGCAGGAGGACACAATCCAAGCACTCCTGACAGATGGCCATCCAGCCTCTACATAATAATGATGATGAAGATGATAATAACAATAATAAATATAATAAATATAATAATAATAATAATAATAATAATAATAATAATAATAATAATAGAAGCATAGAATCCAAAAGTTTGGAGAGACCCCTAAGGGCCATCCAGCCCAACCCTTTCTACTATGCAGCAGGACACAATCCAAGCATTCACAACACATGGACAACGTATAAATACTATACAATACTACACAGGGACATAGACCCCCTCTACCCTCACCACTTTCACAGTACACAAACAACCAAATGCATACTAAACATAAAGACAACCATACAAGAGACATTCAATACCACCACTACCTCAACAAGTTCACACCAACACCACCAGACAATGCCACAGCAACGAGTGGCCGGGCACAGCTAGTAAATAAATAAATAAATAAATAAGTAGGTCAGGAAATGGCCTTTGAGATCCATTTTCCTATGTCTGGTCTCTTTATTTCATGGTGGGAATTCAGACATACGTTGGTTTAACTAGCTATCATTTCATAAAAAGAAGGAATTCATCATCAACATCATCTGCATCATCGTCATCATCAATTAAATCCCCCAAATATTGTCATGAATATTATCAGAGAAAGATAGAGCCCTTAAAATACACTGGAGTTTGATTCCAGGACCTTTCACAGATACCAAAAATGCATGGATGTTCAAGGACCTCATCATACTGATGGCTCCCATCCTTCTATTTTACTGTGAAATGGAAGGCGAGAGTGTTGTCTTGTGATGAACAGTGCACCCTCCCTTCTTCCCCATCAAATAAAGGCATCGGGACAAGGCGTATTGTCGTCCTATCCCTGCCCACATCAGACTTAGGAAAGAGTAGTAGCATGCATTGCCGCATTGCCCGTTCCCCCATCAGATGGGGGGGAAGGGCCAAAAAAGTGAGTAGCACCACCAGAGCTACTCAAAAGACACCTTACCTTGTGAAACTTGCCATTTTGGCCAAGAATGGGGTGAGGCCACAGCTAGCATCATGTGAGGGTACTTGGCAGGCCCCGTGGCCAGAGAGGCAAGGGGCCAAAAGCCACTTGTGTGATGAGGTGGCGAGGCACATTACATACAATAGCATAGTAAAATGCTGTCTCTTATATAAAATGACCTAATAAAGGTTTGCGTTTCTTAGTTTTTGAAAATATTTTTAAGCCATGAGTGGTGAATCTGTTATTGCAGAGACCATGGATAGAGGGTCAACTGTACTGTAGGGTGTCACCAGATATGTTCAGAAAAGGATTCTCAGATGTATCTGCTGGTGAAAAGCTCTTTCTCTAATGCAGAGATAGACAGCCGGTAATCTCTCCAAATGCTGTACTGTAACTTTCCTCATTTGGGAAGGCGAGGGCCTCTGTAGCTGAGAATTCAAAAGTCCCCACCCTAAACTACATTTCCCAGAATTCTGCAGGTGGGAAAAATGCAGAGCTGTCCACTTTAAAGTCTTGGTGTGATAACGTCTTTTCAGCATAGGTAGTGATGAAGGTTGATAGAGCTACGATACTATCAGCAGAGGGGATTAGGAAAACTGTATCCCCGTCCCAAATTTTAATAAGGTTTATATTTGATCTCCATCTTACTAATTTAGTAATGTTTTAATCCACAAACTGATCACAATGTGTCCTATATTGCAGTCAGCAAGTTACCCAATAAATAAATGGTAATGGAGTGTAAGACCAGTTCAGGTGTTAATTCAGTACAGATCAGCCACAGGATATCCAGCAAGATGAAGGGAGAAACAATAGACTGGTCACTAGCTGGTCCAGAAGTTGTTCAGCAAGTCAGTAGTCCAGAAAGCCAGCAAGTAAAACAGAGTCAAAAATCATAGCCTGTCCAAGACTAGCTCAAATTATATCATGCCAGATAAAGAACAAGCTCAGATTATATCATGCCAGATAGATAAAGGAAACTCAATAGGCTCAAACTCAGATCCTTTTATGTCCCTTTCCCATTCTTCCTAATTTATCGTGTGTGGATTATGGTGATTTTCTCTGGGTCAAGGTGAGCCAAGGTGAGTTCATGTTCTGGAGAATTTCCAAGAAATTTCAAAGAAATGTTACCATTTAGGGCTGAAACATGTGGCTGCCTTAGTTTTCCAATGGAGCCACAGATAATAATTCATAATTTGGGGTCCAATTTTTCGATATCATTTTTGAAATAAGTTACACTGAAATTAACATGGTTGGAATTAAGATGTAAAATAGCTTTTAAAATCTAGATTTCACCACCACTCTAATTATATAACATAATTTGAACTGAATTCTCATGTCATGTTTTGGGCAATTGGACTTCTGCTCTTCCTATGTTATTTTAGATCAAGGTGAAGAAACCATTAATTCTCTGGCTATTTTAGAGTCAAATGACCACAACTGGTAGGGCTTGTGATAGGTCTTGCCAAAACAATTGAAGGGAATATGGTAATGACTTGAGCATTCCTTTAGCCAATGGTTTTAATGGCTTTCTGATGGTGAGAGGATGCAGGACAGCAAAAGTGTAAATGAGTTTATATCACAATGGATAATGCATAGAGGAGCAGTCTATATGATAAATAAATTTTAAAAAATGACTGTATGAATGTGATGTAATTTCTGTGAGTCCCCATACCCTGCATCAATCTGTATGATGAGATCCAGAGTCATCTTTTATTTGAACATATTTCCACTATTTTTTCAGATGCAATTTTCCAGCAGTCATCCCATTCCTGCCATCCACACCGACAAGAAGCAATGACAGTTTCCAAAAGCTATCAGCACCAGAAATTCCTTTGAGAAATCTTGGGTGGCTCCTAAGCTATAACTAAAAGCCAAAAAAAGGGCACCAGGACAATCACTGCTGGTTCAAGAAGAGCACAATCAACATTTTTTTCCATACTATTTTTCCTCAAAAGAATGTTTGGGCAATGCAGAATTCTATCTTGCTTCTGTCACTGTAGTACTTTGTTATTTTCTATGTATTGTCCATCTCAGCTTGTGATAGGTAGCAAAGCTGTGAATTTTATGTTTGACAGATCAAAGTTACAACAGGCCTAGCTGTGATGGGCTCCCTTCCTTCATTTTTAATGGCTTCTTTACTCTCCCATTTTTTTTGGAGAGCTTTGCCCCGCAACAATAATGGTTTTTAGCTAAATTAGATGCCAGCAATGTGCAACAATGTTTTTTGCCTTTTTAAAAAAGGATTTCTGACTACGGGGATCCTTAGCATACATGGCTGATGGACAATGTCGATGATGGACATAGCTGTGCTTTTTCAATGGCTTTTTGCCCATATTGTCCTATATAGCCACAAACGTACAGACAGAAAAACTCACATCCTCCCCTGTTGTCTCCTGAGGACAGAACATCACCATCTAGCAAACAGTGCAGCAATTCATTCTTGAAATGACCCCAGAGTAGCATGTAAACATTTCAATATGCAATCATTCAGAGAGACATTCAGTTCTCATTTTGCATGCTGTTGCCTTCTCTCTCGACAGAATCTTTTGGTTGCTTACTTCTCCCAAATGCACAGAGAAAGCTGCTGAACTTTTTTCAATGCCATCTTAAAGAAAGGAGTTAAGCAGGCAGGCTGAGCTGCAGGGAATAGCTTTTTGCAAGTTGATCGGATGGATCCAAATGGGAAAGAATTTTGTATCTATGTGCTGCTATTCTTCAGCAATGGCATGAGAAAATAGCCCATAGTTCCCAGGAGTTGTCATTCCTTCCGTTGAGATCAGCAGCACTAAAGAAGAAATGGGGCCCATTAAAATATATTGTGGTTAATAATTAAGAGGTTGTAACTGCACTGTGCTTAATACTACAAAGTGTAAAATGAAGAAGATAATCTTATCTGGCAGAAGACACATACAGTTCTAGCCTGATAATAAAACTCAATCCCCATACTCAGAGAAATTGATTTAAGATTATTCTTTTCCATTGAAGGTGCTGATACACTAAAGGCTATTATAATTATGGCAGTCTTAGAAGGTGACATAATGTAACCTAGGGCTTTTCTAGACATCTATTGGAAAAAATGGATATCCAGCTCTCTAGGATCTCAAAGAATCCTGAAAGGCTGTATTCCCATATCACATTTATATAAAACTAGTTTCTTTACTATATATTATCAACACTATTTTTAATGAAACAATTCAGCCAAGTATAATCCAGACCTTTGAACTGGACCCAGGAGAACTATTGTGTTTTTATATATTTTGTCCTTCTTGTCTGTTCCCATCCCTTTTCTAAAAGGACCAGAGAAGCTGATTAGCTATTCACTTAAGACATGTCACAGATAAAATCAGACAGAAATTACAAATAATATATTTTATTTAGAACTAAAGAAAGCATGTGATTTTGCATAGGTTGTCTGAGCTCTTCCTCTGGTTCTGTGAAGCCTTTAAGCAAACTTTGAAGGAGGATTTGGAGATATTATGTCCATGTCATCTGAATGAGCCCCAGTGGCACAATGGATTAAACCCTTGTGCCGGCAGTACTGCTGACTTGAAGTTCAGGTTGCTGACCTGAAAGTTGCAGATTCGAATTTGGGGAGAGTGCAGATGAGCTCCCTCTGTCAGCTCCAGCTCCATGTGTGAACATGAAAGAAGCCTCCCAGAGGATGGTAAAACATCAAAAAACAACCTGGCGTCCCCTGGGCAACGTCCTTGCAGATGGCCAATTCTCTCACACCAGAAGCGACTTGCAGTTTCTCAAGTCACTCCTGACATGAGAAAAAAAACTGAATGAAGCCATAGTACATCTGATGGTCACTTGAAAAAAAAAGTTTTGTCCATTGCACAGTTTCATAGCAGTTGTGGTGGTTATAGCCATTTATCCGGCATGAGGAGAACCAGAAAGCTCTAGAGTGATCCCAGTGTTTTTGAAGTGTGGGCAGCTGGATTAGGTTAGGTCCAGGCTGATCAAGTGCCCACATGTCATAAAAACCTGATACTGTGTCACCAACTAGAAATAGTTCCCAGGCAGAGCTTTGTTGGCAACATAGCTTCTGGTGATCACATTGCTGAGCACCCTTTTATAATCTCACCATAAGTGGTGTCAACAGCAAGGCTCAACCAGGGAGCTACTTTTGACTGGTGAAACATCAGCAGTGGTGGACCAAATGCATTGTCAGCCCGGCCAATTATCTGGACTCAAAAAGGGCTTCATCATCTTATTTTTATGTTGTCCCAACATAAAAATAAAGAACCCAACAGATACAAACATGACCACAAAACCTACAGGGAACAAATAGGGGAGAAGTATTTCTTCACAATTAAGGTTCAGGTTATTTGATAAATCACATTTGCCCATATGACCCTGTCCAGGCTTAAGATATTTCCCATCAATCCTGACACCTTTAAAATTACAGAAAGAACAAACTCCTCATGGCTATGGGCCTCTTTCCGTAGAATGTTAGGCTATCCCACTCCTTGATGTCCTAATATCCCAGAAGAGTTTCAACAATTGACTGCTGACAAATATGGTAGCTTTTTTAACGGGAGCAAAACAAGCTGTTTTCCAATCTGCTTTATTATTCCTGATAAACTGTAGAACAAGATGAACTTCTCCCTGCTGTATAATCCCAGTACTAGTACTTTTTCTCAGTGGAAAATCAGTGGAGTGGAAAGAGGCTGTTTTAAGAGAAAAGAAAAATATTATATAAATTTTGGCAATTTTCACATCTGCTTAATTAAAAGTTTAGCACAGAAGGAAACTTAATCAGTTCTTAAAGACAGCAAAAGAAAATCCAGCAGAGATTTTTAAGTGCAAGTCCTGTGGTGTGTTTTTAAGTAGCAGGAGGGGATGGAAAAACAAAACCCAAACTTAGCTCTTGAGAAACAATTCTGTGGATAACTGTTAAGACCCTGGAGACTCAATTAGCAGTTCAGTATCCACTACCAAGCTCCTTAGGAAAAGGAAAGATGTGTATAATATTTTAGAATTTCTATATGCCTAATGGGAAGTGCTGTATCCCAACATACAAAGAACCTTTAGAAAAGAACAGCTACCTATGGTTCCTCATAAGCATTGTTTCAGCTGAGAGCAATGGTTGGGGGCATTGATCTGAATGTAAACAAATTAATGCAACCATAATACTTTTAAAAGTTTATGAAGCCTCTGATGATTTTCCTGTTTTGATGCTGTCTTTCTTTTATATGAATGTTCAGAATCTCCTATCAGATAGTTTTAGGGGGCCTTGACTGGAAACAGTGCATGTATCACATGTCTTTAGACCATTAATGCACAAACTAGTGCTTTCAGGACATGGTGGAAACCAGGATGAGTAACATCTTGCTCATGGGCTGCATTCAGCCCTCCAGCATCACATCCCCATTTCCTAAAGTCATCCCCAGAAACGTACTGCTGAATTTCAATTGCAAACCAAGCAAAATATTTTTCTTACTTTAATACTTATTTTAAATGATCTGGAGGGGCCCTCTTACATCAGGGCAATACACTATGGACAGAGGACCTCCCATTGTGTAGTGTGCCAGTTGCTCTCCCCTTGGAGACAAAATTGACATAACTGATGTTCTCATTGTGGTGCCCAGTAAAAACAGGACTATTACTACACCTTATGGAACCAGATTAAATGTCATTCAATTGTGCATATGAGAGTGGTTTCAAATTTTCCCAAATGTTTCTGCTGTTTTTAGTGTTAAACAGTTTAACATGCTTTTTAACTTTTATTTTTTGAAAGTGTTAGAATTAATTGCATTGTTTACTGTTCTAATTTATTTATTTCCATCATTTCTATCCCACCCTTCTCACCCAAAGGGACTCAGGGTGGCTTACAAAACGGGCAGAATTCGATGCCAATACACAACAATACAAAAGAATAAAAACATAAGCAGTTAAATACAGATTTAAAACAATACAAAAGACCCTCAGTTATAAGTTGGGATGGAAATATGTCAGATGGATGGCTGGATAGATGGATCAATAGATAGATAGATAGATAAGGTTTAATATGGAAGTATATTTGTATGAAATTTTGATGGTGGGTGGTGGCAGTGTGCAAGGGAAGTACAGTTGGCCTCCAGACCTACCAAATTTGGCCATCTTTATAATGGACAGATGACAGCTACAAACCAATACATCTGGAGGAAATATTCTAGGGAAAGCATTCCAGGAACATTTTATAGCTGTATATTATGGGGCAAAACTACAATTTGAGTCTACAAAAAAGATATATCACCAAATAGTCAAAGTTATGAAACTCATTTTTCAATGCCTTTTCTTTTCTTGACACCCCAAGTCTGATTTTCAGTATATTTTGTTTACATATCTAAAAGCATACACATATGTGAGTCCCCTTTGGGGTGAGAAGGGCGGGATATAAATGTCACTAATAAATAAATAAATATGTTGCTTTTATGGGGAAAAGTATATGGATTCAGTGTCAAAACTTTCTTCATTGCCCAGTTTTTAACCTTAGTTCAAGAAATCACTTTTGTGTAGACAAAAGCTCATTCAGGTTTTCATGCCCTTGATCTGCATCCCTTTTTATTATAAATAGACCTACTTCTTTGGATTGTAGCTATGTCCTGAAATTCTACTTCCTTCCACTGCATTTTATTTTCACTGACAATCCACCAAGACCATCAATTATACTTAAAGGAGCAATAACATTCAGAATCCCTTCATTCCTTTGCCTGGTGGCCTTTATGGCAAAGCAAAGGTAACATCTAGTCAATATTCATAGAATAATATTCAATACAGATAGAATAAACATGGCCAAGATGTTGTCATTTTCCCACTGATGTTCAGTACTTAGATTTAGTCTTTCTGATACTTAAAGCCTAGGAAAGTCACCTGTTTTGGAATATAGCATACATATTTTGCAACTGGTGCAGAACACTGCAGAAATGTTATTTTCTGTGCAGAGATACTGTTTTCTGTACAAGGCATGCACATTTGGCAAAGAATCAGTCCCAGGCTCACCAGTTCAGAATTCATTTCGTCAGGGTTTCTTGACACTCAAGAAACATAATTTAAGCTAATTTAAAATATTATTGATATTGGTTTTTTCCCTGGCTGGTGTAGAAATGCCATTTGACACTCCACTTGAGACAGCCAACTATTTGACATGCCAATAAGATTTCAGACAAACTCAACCCAGGCATCACTGCTGCTGACTTTTCAAACTTTCTAGTCTCCATATGTAGTTTTCAGAAGTTTCCTCACTCAATATTTATCCTGAGTTGTTATAGTTGTGTCATTGCTTTATATAGTGCTTGTAAGTGTTCACAGTGCTTTATTTGGATAGCACTTTATTGACTATGTTAGCTGTGAAACTACCTCTCCCCTACTCTGAAATATTCTGCACCTTGGCCCAGATCCGTGTATTCATCTCCTGTTTTTAACATTTTATTTTGTATGTTGACTTTTTATGACTGTTTTATTGATGCTGATGTTATATTGTTGAGTAATTTATTTTATTGTCTTGCTATTGTTATTATATTGTTGTGTTTGGGCATGGCATGTTCTCAGGTTTATAACATAAAAAACACAGGTCATACAAAGAAAAGTGCATGCTGGAGGCAGCAGGTGGAATAAGTGAGCCCCACATACTTTTTCAAAACCATTTAGGGCATCATCACTGACAAATGTCATCGATTTTTTTAAAAAGAGAGATTTGAACAGAAGATGCATAACTAAAACAAAAGTAAAGGCTACAATTGCCCTGACACATTAGAAGGTCTGACTTTTGCACATTTGATTAAAAATGTTCCCTCATCCAAAGATGTTGGTGGACCTAAAGACTTCTAGAGAAAACACCTTTCTAGGAATCTTTAGGTGATTTTATGGCCAGCTTCCAGTAGAAGTTGACCATACTGACTTCCTGGAAGACCTAGAGATTCTTTATCTGCTGTATTTCACTTTCACAGTGGTCCTGCGCCCTAAAGCCCAGTGAATGTGGAGGGCTGACTGTACTCTGGAAAGCCTGAATATCTACTAGTATGCCTACTCATTCTGTAAAGGCCAAAAGGGCAATCCCAGGGACAACTGTAACCAGTCTTTCATTTTGGCCAACCAGATTTCATATCATTTTTTTGCAAATCAACCTGTGCTAACTCTACTTCTATAGCCATGTAGGCCTTCAAGTTTCATTTCAGGAAGGACAGGCATTTGCAGTTCTGCAGTTGGACATTTGGGGGGGGGGGGAAGCAATGTTCTTCATGATAAATTCCTGTCATTTTTGACCCCGCAGCCTTCCCTAGAAAGCTCTATCAGCTGTATGGATAAGGCTTCATATTACCATCTCAGGAGTATAACAAGGTTAAGACTATTGCTGTCTCAGCAAAATGCTGAGCTTTTTGATTCATGCCTTTATAACAACAAGGTTGAATGTTTTGCAATTTGTTGTTGGCAAGTTTCCCAGACTATTCAGGTTCCATTTTGTCCAAAATTCGGCAGTGTTCAAAACCCATTTCATCCTCTTCCCTCCTCCCCACCTGGTAATATAATCTCTGCAGAGAGCACTACAGTAAAACTCTGCATTGATTTGGAAAGTAATATATAGAGATACTTGATTTTAATCAAGTGAATAACATGGGCCTTTTTGTTTTATCTGTCAGTTGTGGGCTTAGTACATGTTAACACGCTCTGATTCTCTTAAATTAGTTTCCATATATAAAAATGATAAAAAGACGAGAGATTTTTTTTAAATCTTTTCTTCAAAAAGTACCAGATAGGGTGTATCACTCCCCACACAATCTTCACAAGAACAGTCAGAACAACTTGAAGGAACAAGGAATGATGAGATAGAGAATATTCTAACTCAGAAATGAAAATTGAGCAATACTCCTCTGAGAAAAACAGTGTGTGTATATGTGTGTGTGTGTGTGTGTGTGTGTGTGTGTATACACACACACACACACACACACACACACATTCCAGAAACTGGCAGATGGATAGAGTGCAAAAGGATGGCCATTTGGAGACAAGACAGGCTCCCATTTTAATCAGCATATCATTTGTGAATACTAATTTTTTATTTCTGCTTTCCATCACAGTTGAAAATTCTGAGCAATGGTCTGTTCCTAAATTCTACATTCCAAGGCGATTAAGCCCCATGGACGTCATTGTAGAATCAAATAGTTAGAAGAAATTCCATTGTCCAATTGTCCAGTCTGACCTCCCTGCCAATTCAATTCAGAAACTCCAGGTAGAACATTGCTGCCACATAACTGTCCAATCTCTTTTTGTATCTGCTGGTCCCTTGTATGGTACTGAACCTCTCACTGATGATCAACCATGAAATAACAAGACCAGACACAAAACTGAGTTAAATAAAAGACCCTGTAGTCTAAGTGAAATGAGTCTGGAGATGTGCAATTAAATGGAGGGAGGAGTGAGGAGAGCAATCTGATGCTGTTCTATCTGAGGCTGGTGTCAATCTGTGACCCCTTCATTTACCCTTGGATGAAACTTCTGACTCAAGGGCAAGACAAAATTATACTTTGTTCACCCTGGCCAATCAGTTACTGGAAGGCCAATCCAGGGCACTTCTCCCAAGCCCAGGGTTTAATAAGGCAGAGGAGACCCCCAGGTTAGCCCCAGCCTACTCATAACCCCCCCCCCTCCGGATGCATATTATGTGGAGGACACCCATCATTTAACACTAAGGTGTGACAAGGTGTACACCAAACCCATAGACCTTCCATACTATTTATCAACACCATCCTTCATCAATATAACCACAGTTTAAATACCATACAAGGTTGGCAAAAAAAATCATGTAAAAAGAGAGAAAATCCTACCTGGACCCAAAGTGACCAATTATCACTGAGGATAGGAGGTTATGTTGTCAGTTGGAAGCAAAGAGGAATAGTGAGAAAAAAGTGGACTGGTCTTAAATAATCTAGGCTCCACCCCTTACATGTGCTAAGCCTTGGCACATTGCACTGGAGTGCTTTAATCCTAGTCTGTATTCATAGGTAAAGGTAAAGGTTTCCCCTGACGTTAAGTCCAGTTGTGTCCGACTCTGGGGGTTGGTGCTTATCTCCATTTCTAAGCCGAAGAGCCGGAGTTGTTCATAGACAACTCCAAGGTCATGTGGTCGGCATGACCTTCCTGACAGAGTGGTACCTATTGATCTACTCACATTGGCATGTTTTTGAACTGGTAGGTTGGCAGAAGCTGGAGCGAACAGCAGGCGCTCCCGCTGCTCCCGGGGTTTGAACCTGGGACCTTTCGGTCTGCAAGTTCAGCAGCTCAGTGCTTTAACACACTTTGCCACCGGGGTTCCTGTATTCATAGAGGCCATCGAACAGCCACCTCATTCCTCCTCAGTATCAATTGGCATGCAGTCTCGGGATCAATATCTGGCAAAGTACAACACAAAAGCAAAAACAAAAATGGTGTGCCACATTCCGAAATCAGTAATGAATGTGTAGTTATAAGAAAGGAACTCTTAAATCATAGTTTTCGCTCACAGTTAAAATGCAAACACTACTGATATATGACATTTTCATGTTCAAATGAGAAATTTGAAGCCCAACCATCGCTTTAAAAATACAATTTTAACTGAGGAGTGCCGATTAAACTAATTACAATGATTTCATAATGGCCCTTAAGACTGTGTTGCAACTGACATGATCTAATGGCAAAACTCAATTTATTATATGCCGTACCCTAGCTGAAATTTAAAGTACTATTAGTTGGGTTATAAAACCATGAGGTTTTTCTATGCAATAAATCTGCATTTTATGGACGAGAGGTGCTTCTATCCCCTTTATGCCCTAGTAAAATATTTAGAGAAGACTGCATGAATATATTTATGATGGTAAGAATTTGACTAATCCACTGCTTATTCAGTGTATGGAAATTTATGTTTGGTAATGAAGACACAAAAGACAGAGTAAGGATTAGTGGATTTGCACAATGAAATTGCCAGGACAGGTTTCTTGCAGCTGTTGATAACATTTACAAATATAATACCTGCTGTACTAACTTTTAAAAAGATATTTGTTCTTATGCCAAGGATAGCTTGGTGGCCATTGGATGCTGCAGATCTATATTTTTGCAAATAGAGAAGGATGCCCATGGACATTCTCCAGTCAAATGTACCTTAGTGCTCCATTGGCAAGAAGACCAGAGGTATATTCTGGTGCTATGTGGGTCCATGCTGGAAGCCATTTGCTATGGACCTAAAAAAGTGAGAAATGCCCAATCCATGGAAGTGAGAAAAAAAATCTAAAAGTGAATTGGAGGAATGGACTTAAATATCCCAAACATCAGAGCTCAGAAAAGTTAGAGACTACTATCCTGTGAGGTAGCTTCAACATTGTAAACTGGATTGATAATCTTGTAACATTGTGGATTCACACTTACAGACATTCATGATAAAACAGGATCCCCAAAATTTATCTTTTCCTCCAGGCAGTGCCCCAATTGAAAAGTTTTCGAAGGGCTGGGGCACTCCAGATTATTTTGAGTTCTATTGATCTAGATTTCTAAGTTTTACTCATGTATGCAGAATTTACAGGATGTTGAAATATAACAATAATTTTTTACAAATATAGTCAGCCCTCCACATTTTCAGGTCTGACCTTTTCTGATTTGATTATTTGTGAATTCAATTAAAATGCTATCACAAATCTGTAGGTGCTCCAATGCAACTCCATGGTCAACTTTGACCAAACATTGGCAATGGAACCACATTGGGAGACCTAGCAATTCCAAGAGAGGTGTTCTCTCAGGTTTCAAAAATAGCATTTTTTTTCATAAGTTTTTATTGAACATTTTCAAAAAAAATCACACAAAAAATAACAAATAAGAAGATAAGGATAGTGGCGTTCATGTTAATAGATTAGAACTATGCAAATGTATTCTATGTCACTGATGAAGAGGAAAGGGATTAGGGGAGGGAGAGAGAAGCCTTATATTTATTATAATTATTACATCTATACCTTCATCTCAACTATTATCCATACTGTCTAAAGTAATGAAAGTTCCATATATCCTCTATAAAAAAAGAACATTCTCATGTCATCCAACATTTGAACTGGTATGTCTTCTTATGTTGTCTGATGTTTTTCCTGTCTTCTTTTCTAGACGTTTACATTAAAAATTCAGCTTAATTATTCTAATCAGTTTATTTGTTTAATTCTTTTTATCTAATTTTAAGTATTGCCATATAAATCTAAAAATTTAATTCCATTTGTTATTAAATTAATACTGTGTAGGTGAAAGTTTACTATGTTACATCGTCATCTTCTCTTCTTTTTTAAACAGTATACAGACTTTATGTATTTATATATATATATATAATTTGTAAAATTTGGGTTTTTCCACTTTGGAATGATCCTGCATCCTTAGTCCCAAGAAGTGTGGAGGGCTGACTATAATTGCAGCAGGGGTTAGGAAGCCAAAAATGCATACTTTTTAACTTTTTTCAGTTGTTAATATGTTTTAGAATTGTAACATTATTTTTTGCTGTGTTAAAGTTGCATTTAAACAAAGGATGTTGTATTTATTTATTTTTCACATTTAGGGTATTTAAAATGGTGAGTTTAACTTAAATTCTATTTTTAAAAATCAGTTATAATGATCCATGTGAAAAGTTATTTTCTTCTTAAGACTCAAATGAAGTACCATGAAGTAGGATGGGAGCAGCAGGCAACCTATCTATATACAGTAGAGTCTCACTAATCCAAGCCTCGCTTATCCAAGCCTCTGGATAATCCAAGCCATTTTTGTAGTCAATGTTTTCCATATATCGTGATATTTTGGTGCTAAATTCATAAATACAGTAATTACAACATAACATGATTGCGTATTGAACTACTTTTTCTGTCAAATTTGTTGTATAACATGAAGTTTTGGTGCTTAATTTGTAAAATCATAACCTAATTTGATGTTTAATAGACTTTTCCTAAATCCCTCCTTATCATCCAAGTTATTCGCTTATCCAAGCTGCTACCGGCCCGTTTAGCTTGGATAAGTGAGACTCTACTGTATATAAAAGGGTAATGAAATTTCGGCCTAGGACAAAACAACAAAACTGCACATTCCAGAAACACTTTACTTGGCAACACAACCCGTCATCCATGCCTCTATGTTCATACAACAAAAAGAAAAATAAAGTCCTAATTAGAGGGAGAGGAATAATTGTTTTTATCCAATTGCTGCCAGTTAGAAGGCTAAGCTCCACCCATTTGGTCTCCGAGCAACCCACTCAGCCCAGGGGACAGGAAGAGTTAGGCCTCACTTAGGCCTCTTCCACACTGCCTATAAAATACAGATTATCTGATTTTAACTGGATTATATGGCAGTGTAGACTCCAGGCCCTTCCACACAGCTATATAACCCATTTATAATGGACTTAATGTAAGGTAAAAACCTTTACCCTTTACCTTAACTACCACCAATTCCTCAATACTTTATTTCCCATACCACCATACTTCACCACAGCAACGCGTGGCCGGGCAAAGCTAGTCTGTCTACGAATTATTTGTCTTCTATTCCTTATCCTTGTTGCACTGAACTCACATGTATTCTTTAAGACAAATGGGAAATATAAAATACATCTTCAAGTCTATCTCATACTTTTAACAAGAGATGTTATCTCCCTGAACTTTAGCTGATTGACAAGATCCTTTGTTTTAAAGGCTAGCTACAATTTTAAAAATCCTTCATGTCATTTCCTTCTACAAGAAATCATCTATAATGATTTGATCTGCCATGTTCTATAATAAAAACACTTTGTTAACGTTCATAAATACATTTCAGCAACAAAAGCTACCTACTGTATTGCCTTGTCGAAGAGATACTGTGCATGTGTTCTTGTGTTCACAGAAATTCCTAACAATTATTGAAATTTGAACTCTCTGTTAGTGAGATGGTATCTTCTGAGTGTTGAGGATGGGATTAGGAGTGGTTTTAGAAATAACACCTAGAATTCTAACACATGCACAAAGAGCTTGCTATCTTGTACTGCTGACCCCAATGAAAACATACTTATCATAGGGATGGTGTTTGCCAAACATTGCTAGTAGAGTTAAAGTGATTGACAGTTGTGTTGATGTTGGAAGGAGTCCAGAATGACAGATTAGAGTGAGGGCATTTAAAGCTTTCCTGTGTTCTAATTAACTGATAGTAATGATAGATGTAAACTCCAGGCGATGACATTGTCACTTTGGGCAAGGACAGGCACTCCCTCATTTATATTAATGTAAGTTAAGTTTGGATCTGACACTTCAACAGGGCACTATAAGAGCAAACTTTTATCATACTTTTAATGAAGTAAATTATGTGAGACTGTAAAAGCTTGTACAGTTAGTCTTTTCTTTTTAAATGAACGAATGAATGCAGCAGCTTTTAAAATATTTCTGTCACTGTTTCAGTCCCAGAACGTGTATGCCTGAAAAGTGTTTAGACCCAATAAAAGGAGAACCCTTTTTCATGCCAATGGAAAACCATGATATTTAGGAATAAATGATTTCTTTATTTTGTTTCTTCTAAAGAGTTTCCAACTTTTGCTAATGTCTTCACAGTCATTGTGTAATCTACCATGCTTGCCCAGCCTCCCAGATTTAACCAACAAATTGAGCCATCCCATTAATCTTTGCTTGGAGAGAATATTAACAATTACTTCTCTTTTTAATAGTTTGTAGGTACTAATTTTTGTCAGGTATCTGACCTCAAAGGTTTGATCAGCTGTCTCTTTCCTACCCTTGAAGGAGGCCATTGGAAAATTAAGATGACAACAGATCACTTTTGTCTCTTAGGATAGCATGTGCTTCCTTAGTCTACAAGTTTGCATTTGGAAAAATAGCACAGTAGAGTCTCACTTATCCAAGCCTCGCTTATCCAAGTTTCTGGATTATCCAAGCCATTTTTGTAGTCAATGTTTTCAATATATCGTGATATTTTGGTGCTAAATTCGTAATTACTACATAACATAATGCCTTGAAAGATCTCTCCAGATACTACAAAGAGAACCACCTGAAGCCTAACCCTGCCAAGACTCAAGTGTGTGCTTTCCGCCTACGTAACCATGAAGCCAAAAGGAAACTGAAAGTTACTTGGGAAGGCCAAGAGCTTGAACACTGTTTCCATCCTAAATATCTTGGTGTCACCTTAGATCGAACATTAACATATAGGAAACACTGCATGAACACCAAGCACAAAGTAGCTGCACGCAACAACATCCTGCGGAAACTGACTGGCAGCTCATGGGGTGCAGACCCACAAGTAATAAGAACATCAGCCCTGGCCTTGTCTTACTCAACTGCTGAGTACGCCTGTCCTGTCTGGCAAAAGTCTGCCCATGCAAAGCAGGTGGACATAGCACTAAACATGCAGAATCATCACAGGATGCCTTAAACCTACACCTGTTGATAAACTCTACAAGTTAGCTGGCATTGCCCCTCCTGATGTGTGATGGGAAGTTGCTGCTAATGGTGAGAGAAATAAGGTTGAACACTGTGAAAGCCACCCAGTGCATGGCTATCACCCTCCTCCCACCAGACTCAAATCACGGAAGGGCTTCATGAGAACCACCACTCCTCTTGATGTTCCTCCAGCAGCAGCAAGGGTGTCCCTCTGGGCAGCTAAACCTGGCAATTCTAACTGGATGGCCCCCCATGAGGGTCTTCCTCCAGGGGCAAACCAAGAATGGGCAACTTGGAAGTCCCTGAACAGACTCAGAAGTGGAGTGGGCAGATCTAAAGACAACTTGGTAAGGTGGCACTACCTGGAGGAATCCTCCACCTTGTGTGACTGTGGAGCAGAACAAACAACTCCGCATATGTATGCTTGCCCACAATGTCCTGCCTCATGCACGGAGGAGGAGTTGTTTAAAGCTACGGACAATGCGGTTGCTGTTGCCCGTTTTTGGTCTAAAACTATTTAGTTGCTTGTGATTTCCTTTTCCCCCCCATCATTTTAAAATGTATTTGTTTTGCAATGCTTTTGACACTAAATAAATAAATAAACTACATAACATTACTGCGTATTAAATTACTTTTTTCTGTCAAATTAGTTGTATAACATGATGTTTTGGTGCTTGATTTGTAAAATCATAACCTAATTTGATGTTTAATAGGCTTTTCCTTAATCCCTCCTTATTGTCCAAGATATTCGCTTATCCAAGCTTCTGCCGGCCCGTTTAGCTTGGATAAGCGAGACTGTACAATATGTGGAAAACTGAGTGCATTATTTATTTAGTTGCCTGTAACATGTTCATTTCAAGAGCATTTTGGACTTATTTTGTATCCCAGTGTAGTGGGCAGTTCATAATACATGCTATTTGACGGACACAATCACAAGCAGGTCATCTCTGCTTCATGGTAACCCTAAAGAGAATTCATCATGGGCCTTCTTTGCAAGATTGGTTTATGCGAGTTTTGCCATTGTTTTCCTTCAGTGCTTAGAGAATGTTATTTAACCTTGTTCACCTAGTGGATTATTTCAATCCTGATTTCTCACCATTCTAGTCTAACGCACTAACCATTATTCCACACGCACTGTCTTCCTTATGTTTATACTTCATACATATACGAGCTGGAAAGAACTTGAAATAAAACATACAGATTCAGCCATAGTATTATTATTAGTAGTATTATTATAGTATTTAGTATTCAGCCATACTAAATCCTCCAAATAAATAATAAGAATATAATTCCAGATAAATTCCAGTTATCTTACCTAGGATTCTAAATAATTTTCTTATTCATCCTTACACTATACTTTTGGGTTTTTTTCCATTCTTTCATTCAGATTCTGAGGATTTACAGTTTTCACTTACTATTTCTATCCTACTTTAAAGAACTAAAGATCCATAATGCCTGACCAAAGAGAACTACAAAAGTAAAGTTCAATGAAATATAAAGGGAGAGAATGAAAAAGGTATTATACATATTAATGAACTCTCAAACAATATTCTATTAAGCATCCATCATTATTTCTTACATCAAAAAGAAGTGGCTACCTCAAAATCAAGAAAGAAAAAATAAAATTTAGAAAAGAAAATCAGTTGAAATGTCAACTGACACAAGATTGTTCAAGAAGAAAGAAGAAAGGTTTCCAAGAGCAATACAAAAATTAGCACACCAAAAATAATAAATATGCATTAGACTTGGATAGCTTCAATTTACCGTAGGGAATGGACAATAGATTCCTTTGCTTTTTACACAGAAGATGCAGTGTAAGGTCCTCTTTGACTACAAATGCTTATAACGCTTTTCAACTCTCTGTGAGTGCATGTGTGTGTGTGTGTGTAAGTGAATGCAAATTTAAATGTAGGTTGTATAATGTATTCTGTGATGGTCATGCTGCCTGAGGATGCTGAGAATTATAGTCCCAACATATCAATACAGTACTAGATTAGAGACAGAACTGTAGAGGATATTATAAGAAGTTGGACACAAATGTTACTCTGTAATATTCAATATTATTATAGCGCTATTTATACACTTTGATGCTATAGCCAACTTCCTCCACCCTTCAATGCCTGCACATTTGATAAAGGTCTGAAGGGGAGACCTAATCTTAGGAGAGAATATTTTTCACCCTAAAATAGAGGGAGAATCATAAACAGACAAATTATCAGGAAAGGCAAAGAGAATATTAAGATGGCTTTCAACACAGTTTCATTTAGCAAGCAAACTTAGTTTCAAATTTGTATTGGGGGGAAGTACATTGGACCATGGTAGTCCACTCTGGAACTGAATCTACCCATTCCAGGTCAATACAGTCAGCTCAGTTCACTTTGAGATTTAGCCCAACACTATCCTGAATGCACAGAATAGCATAGCACCTAGAAATGTCCATGAATGTGTAATTGACACCCTCTTCAAAACTCTCTAATAAAGAAAAGTCACTAAGCAAAAGTGAGAGATACAGCCCTGGTTTTCCTTATTCACCTTTCCTTATTTACACATTTGTTATCAAAAATGAATTAATATCTGTTGCTCTATTGAGATATACAGCCAACACACACTGGATTTTTCCTTGCTTGCTAGTAACCTTTCACCAATTTGCCTTAGAATGTTTTCCACCACACCTTAGGAACTTGGGGAATGGCTTCATAATTATCATAATCCAATTATATCCCCATAGCCAGATGAACAATGATTATATCATCTAATGTAGTCTGCTGAGTTCTTCCATTGGTCTAAGTGGATAATGCAATTGTTTGTCATCTGGAAACATGGACTAACAACCTCATCAGATGGGGTGAAATAGGCATCCTAGAATGCTTTTACCCTGTCTGGGGAACGAAGACTGACACTTGCCCCACCTCCAATGGGGTGAAAGTGTGGCTGGATGCTTTCACCCCAAAAAAGGAGGCTTCCCTGTGAGGGCAATGCTTTTCCCATGTGATGGGAGAAGTGTCGCCAAGAGGGAGCTGTGCACGGGGTGACAGATTTGCCCTCTGGCTCCTTCTTTCTTCGTGGAAGCCTGGTGAAGTGAGACACTTTGCCAGGGCTTTTTGATGAGGTGGATAGTCAGATGTTTCCCTATTACCTCTTGTTCTCCACTAGTCACGGAATGGCAAATGGGCCTGCAGTGGATCATGGATAAATCTGGGGTGGGGCTTCAATTAGAACAGATCAAGGATTGGATTATCAATCTCTGCCAAAAAAAAAAAAAGACATACATAGGGGTAATGCCGGACATTGTCTATTCTGTGATTATTTCACTGTTGAATCCATTTTGTCATGGACTTTAGGCCCACTTGTGTGGAAGCTGGAAGATATGACATCACAAGTCATGATATCTTACGACCTCTTCATACTCACCTAAATCAGTGTCCTATGATGCTTCCACCCTGTCTTGGGAATGGAGCACTCTGCAGGCCATCACATAACATCATGTGACTTTCAGTGGAGGCCCTGCTCCCAACTTGGGTGGAAGCATCATTGGAAACTTCCCCCACAGCATGAAAGATTTCCCATGTTGTACTGGCTCCAATGGAGTCAGCATGGATCCTCTGCAGAATGGCAGTGCTTCCCATGTATAATGGGGAAGACATCACCAAGAGGGAGCTGTGCACTAGTTGACGGTTTGCCCCAATTCCTCTCTCTTTTTGCAGTGAAGCCAGGAAAGTGGGACACTTTGCTTGGCCTTTGTGATGAGGCCCATAGTCCTGCCTCTTTATGGGACAAGCAAGAATCAGAATGCCAAGTCTCTCCTTAGAGGCCTCCTTATTGCAGCACTAGAAACCTCTGCCACTCATCCTTGTACTCTTGCTGCTCTACTGTTAGAGGTAGAGAGAAAACAAGAAGCATGCTGGCAAGGTCCCAGACCAGTAGGGTCCAAAATCTGCCTTCATCTCTGAAGATTTTTCTCTCCCCCCCCCCCCGCCCCCCCCGCCCCCTAAAAAATAGAGAGAAGAAAGTCCTGGAGCTAGTGCACTGAATGGGGAGGGAGGTGGCCTGAATCTAGAAAAGCTAGGATGTTGAAGTTCTCCCAAGCTCATCCAACCTCTGTGGGATATCTCTACCTTGAGTTAGATTGCCTTGACATTTGTCATCAATCTTCTGGCATGGCAAAAAAAGAGATATATAAATAAACTCAACCTGACTACATTTCAAATTGGGTTGTCGTTTTTTTGTTTTGTTTTTACAGCCAGTTTTTCTTCCTGCAAATACATTTTGTTCTGTTTTATTCTTCTGAAACAAAGAATGCCTTGCAAGTGTAGTCTACTAAAAACACAAGAAGCGGGGAATAGGTGGGCCAAGTATACTCTCTGTTACTTGCAAATATCACAGCTAACTTGAACTGTCTCTTTTTATTCTGACATGTTGGCACCCCTTTCCATACCCCAGAGAGCAGAAAGGTATAAAACATAAAAGTCACTTTATTGCAGCACAGAAATGCTATTAAAGACTACTTTGCAGCACACTATAAATATGTATGGAATAATAATTGTATAGAGGACTCATTCCTCTTTGAATCAGAATAATTTATTTCCCAAAAGCATAAAACTAAAATACATGTAACTCTTCATGTTCTCTCCATACAGAATTAGGTTACATCCTTCAGAAGACCCTCCTTCCCAGTTCTGACTCTAGACCAGATAGGTGAGTAGGTAATAAAAAGATTTGATCTTTTTCCCTTTCAAGCATTTCAGCTTTTTAAATGGTATGCAGTACTTTAAGGAGTTGTGCATGAACATAACATGTGCATGATTCAACCATGCATTCATGTTTCAGTATTGTAGGAATCCTGCCCCCATAGCTTTTAGAGACAGAACAAAGATGGGGTGGTTGACCAAAAGATAAGTATCATGGGAAACCAATCTTCTGGGATAAATAAAAGAAAGTCAGCCCTCACACTATGGCTAGAATGCAGAATTAAGACTACTTTGCTTTTTATTCATTTTAAAAAGACTTTGCAATAATGTGGCAATCCCAGTTGTATTTCTTGATTCTCATTCATTATTTTGGAATATATAATTTCTCAAAAGGAAGAGTATCAAAAGGAAAAATGTCATTTTCTTGGTTGTATATATGAATAATTTTCATTGATTCATCAAGCGACTACTGAGTTTGAACGGGCAACTAAATTTGACCATTAATGCTTATACTTCTAAAAGGTAGAGAAAGAAACTAGGGCTTGTTAACTACATTTAATTAATGGGTTGTGTAAAGCTTCTGTGTTGGCAGCAGAGCTTGGAAAAAATACTTTTGGGGACTACAGTTTCTAGACTTTCACAGTTAGCAATGTCAATTGGGAAACTCTGGCAATTGTACTAAAAAAAACAACTTTCTCAAGTTCTGCCTAGCTGAGGTTGGTTGAAATATTAGGGATTGAGCTTTTTTGCATCTGCCTGATAAAGCACCATTTTCTTCCTGAATGTTGGGTTCTAGCTGGCCTGTTTGCACTCTTTATATGTCAGGAAGAGAGTAAATGGAGAATTGCTTTCCTAATTTCTTCTTTGCTCAGAGCAAGGGTGGAGCTTGCTACATTGTGTTTGTGCTGCTTACATTGATTTAATTTCCTGGTGGAGAAGGTACAACTTATTAATGTATTTACAGTGATTTTATCTTATCTACTAATCATCACAGTATGCTAGCGACCCTCTTTATACTCACGCTGGCTTATATCTGGCAATGAATCTAGCCACCAATTTTAAAAACATGATGACATATTCTTGATATAGATATTAGGCAGAGCTGCTGAAGTCATTGAACTACTATTAAGAACATTTTTCAGTCAGCAAAATGCACTTAGGTTATTTAAATAAAATAGTACCAGATATATATTAGGGGCCACAGATTTCAGGGCAAGGAGGAGGCATCTGAGGCCCTGATAATTTTGTGTGTATATTCTCATCTGTTAGACATGGTCCTTTTTTAAATTATATAGTGTATGCAATGATAATTGAAGTTTAGTGTATCTTTCTTTAAAACATCATCAAAAGTATCCATTGTCATATCACACTGTAATATCATTTCTCTCTCCCTCTTTCATTCCCCTCCTCTGTATCACAGTCAAACCACAAAAATATTGATTGCAATCCCAGGGGCTGGAACAGTTAAGGCCTGGCAACCTTAAGCCAAAAATATATGTTGAGTGGTGCTGGGTTAACACAATTTTGAATCTAACAACAACAACGTTTAATGTGTTGTCGAAGGCTTTCATGGCCGGGATCACAGGGTTGTTGTATGTCTTTCGGGCTGTGTGGCCATGTTCCAGAACATGGAACATGGCCACACAGCCCAAAAGACATACAACAACCCAACAACAACGTTTGTTACCTGCCTCTCCTCGTGGCCATGGCTCAAGGTGTGGTACAATATGGTTAAAACACCCAGATCAAAAATAATACTATTAAAATGAATATAAAATACACAGAACAAAGATTAACACACTTTATATGTAGTAGGGTGAATTGATGCATTATCTCCTAAAACCATAGTGTTTTGTTAGCAGGAGATCCTCAATATTTGTGTCTTGCCAAATGCAAGAGAGGTTTTTTTTTGGATTCAGAAGCAACAACAGACACCAGTTGTGGATGAAAAAGGTTAAGGTTTATTATACATAAACAAAATAAATACCATGCAAGACATTCTCGCTGCTGGGAGCCCCGGGGAGCAGTAGGACGGACCCCTTGTTGTAGCCACCTGGTACACGACACCTCGGGAGCAGATTCGTGCTGAAGCCCCAATTTGTGCCCTCATTCAGGGCATTTTTATAATCTGATTGTTTATATTTTGAGATGGTCTGAGCATCATGCCACCCTTGGCTATCGCCCCATTGCTTATCTAGCACCTGTCTCCAAGGTTAAACTCCCATACCCTTCAAGATTACTAATTGTTCCTTGTTATACACTAGCTGTGTTATCCTACATAGAAACTAGACAAGATCAAGCAAAGCATAAATAATCTCTAAACAGCTCAGAGGGACAATATGCAGGAATAACTAGGCCTCAGGCCACTATCTTCTTGAAATAATAAAAAGTCTTCCAGCAGTTTGCCCATACAATCTGCAAATTACTGCTTGAGAAATCCCTGACCATGGGACAGTGACCATGGGACAATTTGGTCTTATACGTAAGGGTTAAATTATTGACCATGTTTCTTTTTGGCTGGAACAATGATTAATGTTAGCAATTTTCTTTCCACGTTTTGTACGTGAAACATTTGTTATGCATAGGAAACAGCATTTTCTGCATGGAAAAATAACATGTTGATGTACAAATGTTATTTTTACCAAAATGCTATTTTCTATACAAATCACCCATATGTAAATCCTGAGCTGTGAAGACACTAATCAATCCAGGATTCATCTTAAAAGGGTTTCTCAACATAGAAAAACATGTCTTAATCCTTCCACCCAATATTTTGAAATATTCTCTCTAAACCCCTATAGGCATTGAAGCCCAACACATCCAAGGGAAGCCAAGTTTCCCATAAAATACCTGGCTCCCATCTCAGAATTGCAGGACAGAGTAATACATTTTACCCATAAAATAAACTCAAAGAAAATGAATGAGAATAACATGTGTATCCATTTTTAAAAAGAGGAGTGAATTGAATTCTGACACTGAACTTCTTTGTTAACTGCAGGCCTGAATATAGTCCTTTGCATAGTCATATTTACCCTGATTTACATGAAGATAATTTATAAAGAAAGTCAGAAAAATGTAGGACTCATTAGAGTTCATGATACTGCACTTTGTAATTGTCTACATAAAGAACAAGACACGGCCACTTAATAATCATATTTGTTTCCCTTTTTACTCATCATTTGGTGACAAAAAGCCATTTTATATCATGTCACTAAATCACTGCCAACAATTTATCATTCAGACACATCAGATATATATTGGTTGTGCTGCTCCATTAAAAAGAAAAGATGTCTCACATTTCAAAGCATTTATCTGAAAATAACAATTGTGCCGTTTATAAGATGCATAATACCAATGTGCACTCCAGAGCAGGAACGTGGTGCTATTGCCCTGAGGCCTGTTTTCACTCTCAGCAGTAATCTGACTATGAAGTATGATAATATTTAGTTTCTCTTCTTCCAGAATGCCTGCAGAAATTTCCTCTTAATTGATGTTACGGGTGTTCTATTTTCTGATGAAAAGGGGCCCATGTTTTGTTGTGATATGGTTAATATTTCTGTCCAACATTACAGACACTGTGCCTTCTTATTGCTAGGCACAAAAATTTCAAATCCAATACTCAGTGTGTCCCTTATCAGATTCACCTTTTTCTCCATCTCGTCTTCATATTCCCTGATCCATTACTGGAAGCAATCTATCACCTTTTAAAGTCAGCAGCAAAACTGTCACTGGTTTTATTGAGGCTACATTTCAACATCTGCTGGCCTTCCCTCTACTCCAGAAATATACTTAGCCGATCCCAAATCCATTGTGGACAATAACTCCAGATTACATTTTTGGGAGTTCAGCAAGATCGAAATCTTCCTTTGTGATGCCCCAAACTTCCATACATTTGTAGTTCTACTGTAAAATCAAGCATAATAGTGAAATGATGGAGATTTCTATTGTATCCCTACACTCTCCTTCAGTATTCTGCCTGTTGTGAAAGTGAGAGTGTCCCAATTGCTAGAGACTAGTATCAAGGATGAGGGAACTGCCCAAAAAGCATATTCTGGATATCTTCAAGAGGAATTGAATGAATAGCAATCTGTTTTTGAAATGACTTTACAGTCAAGATGGAAGAGAAGCAGTTGCAGACTTTCTGCCTCACATGACAAAATAAAACTAATGGACGGAATCCTAATGATAGCCCCAACTAGCATATGTGTTGACTCATTTTCCACAATAGATACAATGGGTCCTTTCCATTTGAACTAATAAATAGGATTTGGGCCTTTTAAATGTTTTTCAAAGAAAACATATGCTGAATTACTGGTGATTTGGCTTTTGGTTTGAATGAAACAAACGTGGTCCACCAACAATTTTGTTCTAGACCAAGTTCTAGGTATTTCCAACAGCAACTTCAAAAGCCCAATCAGTCCATTGGGATCAATGTGCTTATTCAGGAGGAAGTGGAAATAGTTATTGAACTGTACCCAAATCCTTAAACATGGTTCTTATTTTGGTCACATTAGACAATACATAAACCTTGATGAACTTTTGATAAACATGCCAATTTTATAGTAGACCAGAACACACCTTAATTTATGGGAGATATATATTTTATATGGGTGAAGGTGTCAATTGCTGCTGTAACTTAGGCAGCAAAATGAGCGCTGCCAGGCTTGGATCTTTTCTGGGTTCCAAGTACCAGAGAAAGATAGCAATGGAAGCAATGACAGATGAATAAAAGTGTGCAAATGGTATGTGAGGAAATATTTTTTTTCCCCAAGCAAGACTCTTAATGTGAGTTGCAGAAGAATGATTAGGTGGGAATAATTCAAAATGGCTGAATAGTTTATGTGCATGCAAAGATGTGTGCCTGAAGCAAAATGTTTGTAAAGGTCTGCAATTTCATGATTTTACATTTATGGCCAAACAGTCAGTCACCCTTTTAGTCTTTTTTGATCATATGGGGCCTCATTAAGACATAAGCAGATGTGACCATGAGCCCTTCCACACAGCCATATAATCCAGAATATCAAGGTAGATAATGCACAATATCTGTTTTGAACTGGGTCATCTGGGTCCACACTGTCATATAATCCAGTTCAATGTGGATTTTATGCAGCTATGTGGAAGGAGCCCATGATGATCAAGAACTTTGTAAACTTTGTGGCCAATGAGAAGAAGCAGTGGCAACATGGGGACAAGCCAATGGTGAATTGGACCAAATGTAACCTAATTTAGCTATCTAGACTGTTGCCAAGGTTGTGGATACTCGAGAGTTTCCTGCAAACTCTGGAATATCTTCTAACTTTGCCTAAAGCAGGGTTAAGGGCAGAGGACAGTCGCTGGAAGTTGACAGGCATTGCTTGATTCAAGATGAGCCAAGGAATTTTTTTTGCCTGCTTAGATAAGCTAAAAGAGAAGGAAGGAGAAAGGATGGAAAGTAAAAACATTGAGATAAAGTGATGTTTAAAAGTAGGCAAGGAAGCAACATGAAAGACACAGCAGATAATCCTAACTAGCGTTTTTTACTTCTATTCCTCCCTGGTGGCAGGTAGTCATTTTTGCAAACATGATTGCACATTTCTTTACTTCCAACAAGAGCTTTATCCAAGAACCGAAGAAAGCTTTGAAATGAATCCATCACTTTGAGAGATGATTAAAAGACAATAAAAAAGAAAATGTGGTTGAAGCAGACATCACCAATTTGCTGGCATAGGTAGCAATTTCATATCCCATTCAAAATGGCTTGCTTGTCCAACTAATTGCCCATCAGCATGTTCGTTAATTTCAACAAGAATCACTTTTGACATCCACAAGGAAACATTGTTTTATTGGTGACATAAACACCAAGAAGGAGGTGTGACAAATCATTTCCTTAACTGCTCCATTTATTGGACCATGGTCAAACACAATGCTCCTTCTGATAGTTTCTTCTCTCCACATAAGATGAGCAGTGCAGTCCTTGTGCAAAGGAAAGCATATGTTCCCAGCAATATTAAGATATTTTTCCCTTAGGGATTATTACAATTCATTGTTGTAATCTTAGAATTTTATCTGTTGATGTACATATCCAGCAAGATCCAAAAAGGCAGGCTGGTTCAAGTACAAGTCATTTCCCTGCTTCCATTGCACTATTAATGAATAGCAGATGAAAGAAAGCTAAATCTGTCTCTAGTCTCTTGTGTTCCATCTTAAAGATGCATGCCTAAGAATTCAATAAACCTTTAAACTTAACCAATGCATTCTAGTTTCAAGAATATTGGCAGGGAAAGCACTTCGTATCAAGTAAATCTTTTTGCGGAATGAGAAGTGGTTGCCTCTTACAAAAATACAAAATACTCCCCTCTCATGTCAATGTGAAGAAATCTTGCAGAGCACCCAATTAAAGTTAATCAATTCTTTATTCTTACAGGCTGTTGGGGAAGTGCTGGAGATCATTTGCATGCTTCTAATTAATAACTTTTATAGGCCAAATGTTGTACTGATTTTGGTTGGTTACAGAAAAAGTATTTTGCTTGCAGGGCTATTTAATTCCAAACCAGGATTTCTACACTTTGCCTTATCAATATTAAAATGAAGAGGGGGAAAATCTAGGATGCAGCTGGTAAACAAGTGTTACAAAAGTTGGAAAGATTAGTCAAAGTTTATAGTTAAATCCTGTATTTTTGCAAAGAAGATGTCCATCCCTAATTATGGCTGTTCATCCTCTTCAAACAGAAACGTCCTTAGGTTGTTAGCATCGCATCACCTGCTTCCCACATCATGTAGTTCAGTTCCCTTCTATATATCTGGCACCCAACACCAAAAATCTGGCCTTTTCATAAACTAACAGCAATGCTAACTATTTCCCTTGGGTTTTGTTTCTCATTTTGCTATTCCGTTAGTTACAGGTGGATTTCATCTTCAAGGTGTTTGATCTTATATTCTAAGGCATTGCTAAAAAAATCTGGGTGTTTTTGTTTATTCGTTAAGTCGCTTTCCAACTCTTCATGACCTCATGGACCAGCCCACCTCAGAGCTCCCTGTTGGCCATCGCCACTCCCAGCTCCAAGGTCAAACTAGTCACTTCAAAGATACCATCCATCCATCTTGCCCTTGGTTGACCCCTCTTCCTTTTTCTTTCCATTTTCCCCAGAATCATTATCTTCTCCAAGTTTTCTTATCTGTATGTGGCCAAAGTACTTCATCTTTGCCTCTAGTATCCTTCCCTCCAGTGAGCAGTCGGGCATTATTTCCTGGAGGATGGACTGGTTGGATCTCCTTGCGGTCCAAGGCATTCTCAGGATTTTCCTCCAGCACCAAAGTTCAAAAGCGTCTATCTTCCTTCGCTCAGCCTTCCTTATGGTCCAGCTCTCGCATCCATGGGTTACTACGAGGAATACCACTGCTTTAACTATGCAGACCTTTGTTGCCAGTGTGATATCTCTATTCCTCACTATTTTATCGAGGTTGGTCATTGCTCCCCTCCCCAGCAGGCCTGTAGCAAGGGGGGGGGGTAGGGGTTCAACCCCCCCCCCCGAAATTTTTCAGGTTAAAAAAAACATGGTTTACTCATGATTTTTAACTGGTTAACCAAATCCCCATGCTAAGTCTATGAGACGTAAAACATTAAGAATCCCTCCAGGCACTATCTCAAGCAGATATTGACAGGTCTGAACCCGGGGGCGGGTGGGTCAGGGGTTCAACCCCCCCCCCCCAAATTTTCAAAACCCCTCCTGAAATTTTTTTCTGGCTACGTCCCTGCTCCCCAGAAGTAAATGTCTTCTGATTCCTGGCTACAGTCTGCATCTGCAGTAATCTTTGCACCTAGAAATACAAAGTCTGTCACTGCCTTCACCTTTTCTCCCTCCATTTGGCAGTTATCAATCAGTCTGGTTGCCATAATCTTGGTTTTCTTGATGTTTAACTGCAACCCAGCTTTTGCACTTTCTTCTTTCACCAGAATTTAATGTCAATATTAAAGCCTGGATCAGAACTACTATAAGGCATAGAGAGGCAATAAATAATAATAATAAAATTTTATTTTTACCCATCACCATCTCCCCAAAGGCACTTGGGCCTCAAGTAGCATATTATGAGTGATATGTGAATATAATAACTTGTGTATTCATGTTTTGTTACATTTTCACTATATGGATAGGATTACAATTGCTTCTTGCACAGTAATATGACTGCACAGGTGTTAATGCACATCTATTTGAAAACATATAATTTTATTTCATCACTACAAATCTAATTCACAAGGTACAGTAAGCCCTTGGGACCTAGTGGGGTTTGGCTACAGGACCACTGTGGATACCAAAATGCATGGATGCTCAAATCCCATTGTATACAGTGGTTTTAACAAACAGAAAATCAAGGTTTGATTTTTAGAATGTTGATTTATTTTATTTTGGAATATTTTCAACCAACCTTAATGTACATTCTGGGAAAGAAAAATGGAAAGGAGAATAGGAGAGGAAATGAAAGAGGGAAAAAATAAACACTCTCATTGCTACATGAAAAATAACACAACTACATAGCACACTACAGTGAGTACATATCTTAATTAGCTGCTTCCGCATCACATTGGTGGCAGATGTTGTAGCACACGACATAAAACTGAAGGCTATGATCCATCAGAACTGATGTCGATGACATTGTATCCCAGAAAGGGTGGGCAGTAGACAACCTGAGCAGTGACAAACCTTTTAATATATTGCCACTACGGCATATTAAGTGCCCGCTAAGCTAACTCAGCACATTTAAAACAATGTATTTTAATGACTGCTGTATCTCTTGTATTACCGTCTCCAATATAATTGACCTCTGAGGGTTTTTTTTAATCCTTCATAAATTTTGGATCTTTTTTAAGACTTGCTTTTTCCCCACTATATTTCTGGGAGCTCCACATTCTATAATGGGAGGCAGTGCAATTGAAATGACATACTGTGACAAGCTGAGGAAGTTTGCCTAGATCTCTGGACTGAAGTGTCTGTTGAAGTGGCGGATAGAACAAACCCTTTATATGATATATGTACTCATCACAATTACATTTCTCCCCAATGGTATCTCACAGAGCTCCATAAATTCTCCATACTTATTGTTTTGGAGGGTGAATACCTCAGGCACAGCACTCTCCGGCTTGCCTAGAATAATAATTATAATTGAAGAGACTATAAATTCTCACTGCTACATTTATTTTAATGGGCAAAACATCTTGAGAAAGTTTGGGGTGGTCTTCTTTTATACAGCTTCACCTGATGAGTGGGACAAAACTAAATTGCCTCACTGAAATAAAACGTATAAGCCATGTGCAGTAGGAAGGAGGGGGAAAGAAAGAAAGAAGGAAGGAAGGAAGGAAGGAAGGAAGGAAGGAAGGAAGGAAGGAAGGAAGGTGATTAAATGTACATAGTAAAGATATAAAAGTGAGAAAAATATTAGAAATTATTTTGTGAATCTAAATCCTCTATCTGGCACACTATGCATGAGGCAGAAAATGATAATGATTTTTATTTCTAGAGCTTTAGAAAAAGTATTACATTTATATATCTATTAGTTTTACAGCCCAGCTAGGAGCCCCCGATGGCACAGTGGGTTAAACCCTTGTGCCAGCAGGACTGCTGACTTGAAGGTTGGGTTGCTGACCTGAAAGTTGCCAGTTCGAATCCAACCCAGGGACAGCACAGATGAGCTCCCTCTATCAGCTCCAGCTCCATGTGGGGACATGAGAGAAGCCTCCGATGAGGATGGTTAAAAACATCAAAACATCCAGGCGTTCCCTGGTGAACATCCTTGCAGACAGCCAATTCTCTCACACCAGCGACTTGCAGTTTCTCAAGTCGCTCCTGACATAAAAAAATAAATACAGCCCAGCTTTCATCTAGTGACCTCAAAGTAATAGTAATGTCTGTCCTCCTCAAACTGTAATCTTATAACAACCCTGTAAGGTAGATCAGTCTGAAAGACAGTGCCTGGCCTAAAGACACAGTTTTCTGGCTCCTGGAAAGCTTGAACACAGATCTCTCAAGTCCCAATCTAACCCTCAAACAATTACATAATAGTCCATTGGAGCTAAAATGACAACAAAATAAAATGGAGCTTTAGATTCCCCCCCCCCAAAAAAAAAACTAGGGTGGGAGAGGTATAGAGTTTAAAAGGATCGCAACAGTTTAAAATAGTGCAACTTGAAACAATAGAGCACCCACTTTTAAATGCTTTTCCTTAAACATCTTCTCTTTGAAAACACTGCAGGGCAAAAAGCCATTTGCCTGTGGATGGAATGAGAGCAAGGAGGAAGCCATTCTAGCCTCTCTAGACAGGAAATTCCATAGTTTAGGAACAGTAACTGAAATCCTTTTCCTTGCCTATGCTAAAAGCCCTATCACTCCTGTGAATTTTGCATTGGTATACATTTTGACAGGTGACGGAAGGTGAAGTCCCCATTGAGTTGTGGGGTGAGTAATACAGACCCATATCTTTACTGCAGAATATGGTAAGACATCTTGTATCAATAGAATTAATAAGGTAGAAGAGAAGGGAGAATAGCATCTCCAAATTTATATCACCTCCTGCCAGGAAACTTAACTAAAAAAGTGTAAGGAGTTGTTGTTTAGTAAGCTCAAGTCATTTTCAACTTGATCCAAAGTCAAACCTATCATGCCATGAGTTTTCTTGGCAAGATCTATTCACATCACCATGAAAAGTTCTGCCTAGTCCTCTACAAAGCAAGAAGGAGCAATTGGAAAGACTAATAGGAGCTTATTTATCAACTGTTGTGACTCAGTTGGAATCTCAGATTGACTCTGATGAGAATGATGGAATTCTGGTTCAAAATGTCCCTGCTTTAGAAGATGAGGAACAGAGAGTGCAAGTTCATTTTCCCATAGCAAGGAATGGTGTTGATGATACTGAAACTAGCCAGGTGCAAATTGACTTAGAAAAGGAGGACAGTTCTCGCTCTGATAATGAGGCTCAGCAAACTAACGAGCAGGCTACCTTGATGAAATGGGCTCCTTAGATCGAGCGGACCGTTTGGAATTCAGAGTTCAGAGGAGTGTGAGAACCACAAACAAGAGGGAGGTTAGAGGCCAGAGAAATGCTTTCATGTTTTACAAAGGGTTTTAAAGCAATGTGTTTGGAGACAAACCTTTGTCAAAGCAACTTTCGTTCAACCAAGGAGCAACCTCTCGTTTTCCTGGATTATCTTGCAGCCTATGCGTTCATGTTCCTGGGACTTTGTCATGCTCTAATGGGACTTTGTTTATTCCTTGTGATTTCCTGAATTATTCTCAAAGGCTTTATTTTGTGACTAACTTATGGAACTTTACTTTTGCTTTTTAAGAATTTTTTATCATCTATTTTCTAATAAACTGAAAAGACTTCAACCTGTGTGCAGTTTGGTGTATATAGCAAGGTGAAGCTAGCCTGAGGTGCGACATCAACACAAAAAAGGAATTGACCCCACACAGACACAGACACAGACACATGATGTAAGTACAGTATGACTAAGGCCCTTTCACACTGCAAAGTTATGAATCCCCTTGAACTCCTATGGCTGCATCCTATGGAATCCATGAATGTGGAGATTGATGAGGCACTAGGACTCTCTAGCTGAAAATTCTAATTCACCTTCCCTGAACTGCAAATCCCAAAACTCCACAATACATTGCCATGGTAGTTAAAGTGAAATTATAGCAGCACAATTGTGTGGTGTGAATGGCCCCTGGTATTTCCTGGTGCCTTCTCATCTTCCAAGAGAGACTGGCTCTCAGCGCAGACAGATGGTAAGTGAGAGGAACTGGGATTTGTAGCATCCTCCTATAGACTTCAAATTCAGCAAGGATTTCCCCTGATATCACTGGTACATTTCACACACAACCAATTTCAGTTGTGCTTACTTGCCTGGCCTCCGCACACACACACACTCTGCCCACTGCATCAAATTCTGCACAGCTTAGAAAATTACCTTTAAGAATCAGGAATTCAACAGCATGTTGAAGCCAAGCATAACTGAGCAGTGACAGACTGAAGGCAAGGGAACACTGAAGTCATCTGTGACTGCCTTCTCGCATCATTTAATATAGTTTATTTTACATATACACCCTGATTTGCTATTATAATGTAAATGAAAACAGGTTAGACTAAAACACATGAAACAATGCCACGTAGCACAATAAAATTACCCATTCATTTTTTTCAAGTAAAAATAGCAATAAAATCAAAAGTGGAAAAACAAGGACAATCAACATTAAAGCTTCAGAAAAAAAAATATCCAAAAGTAATGGCTCACTGATTCAAAGTGAGCCTGAATGAACGAGGCATGAAATAATGGGATTACAGAAAATGATGGCTTAAATGAATGGAAGTTCTACAACCAAAGGGCTACCATCAAGAAGGATCTTTCTTTTATGAAGACTGAAGGACTGCAAAAGAGGTCCTCCTGGACTTAGATGTGGATATTCACCCATCACAGAGGGTGCAGTTTTGCACCTCATCATCATCATCATCATTTAATTACTTATTAATCGCCCTCCATCCACGATGCTCTAGGCGATTTACAAGATAAAATTGTAAAGGATAAAAATACATACATACAAATATTGATAAAATTAACATAGATTAAAAGCTCTAGTAAAGAGCCAGGTCTTGAGTGCTAGGGTAAGAGGCCCTAACTCACGCATGGCTCTCATATGGCTCATGGCTCTTATATTTATAAGTGAGTAATTATGAGAACTGACACATAAAAACCTTCCAAACTCACCATGGTGAAGGAAAGTGTTGGGATCACCCATAATCAGCAGCCTGCTTTCCAGGTGATAACTATGGTTAGGCAGCTGCAAGAACCTTTTGTTTTCCCTTTCTTGTGCAATCCTTCAGCTGGAACACATATGAGCAACAGGTATGGCCAGCTGAGAACCACTGATGTTCCCACACTGCTGTTAGCAGCACAAGAGCACAGCAATTTCATCATGGATGGATGAGGGACCCTTAAACCTCACTTTTTCAGGGATTCTACTATAGCTAAGTCATTAACTCCAAGATGCCAGGCAGCATAGCGATAGCCATTTTAGTTATTTGTGGATTACAGGGATGAGGAAGAATTTAATCACATTCAGTCAACAATTCCAATATGGCCAAGATCACATCTTTACACAGAAAGGTTTTTGAAGGCCACTGTCACTGTTGCAATGTCCACCTTTACGGGTAACTTCAGCATGCATACATGTTTCTGGTTTTTTGAGGGGCCTACTATATTTGAATATTACAGACACGATTGCACTTTAAATCTATTTATCTATCTGATGCAATCGCTAACCCAAATGTTCCAAGCATTCAATGTTGTGCTAGGGCATGACTTGACTGTAGTGCTCTTCTTCCTGTGTTATTTGGTATTACGGCCAGATTTGGGTGCAGCCTTAAAGCCCTAAATAAAATACAAAATAAACGCAGATACAGTACAGATTAATCATTCCTTATTCTGAAATCTGAAATGCTTTCTGATATTTAGGTAAAGGTAAAAGTTTTCCCCTGACATGAAGTCCAGTCATGTCCGAATCTACATTTCTAAGCCGAAGAGCTGCCATTGTCTATAGATGCCTCCAAGGTCATGTGGCCAGCATGACTGCATGGAGCGCCATTACCTTCCCACTGGAGCAGTACCTATTGATCTACTCACATTTGCATGTTTTCGAACTGCTAGGTTAAGAGAAGCTGGGGCTAATAGTGGGAGCTCCCCCCACTCCCTGGATTCAAACCTGTAACCTTTTGGTCAGCAAGTTCAGCAGCTCAGTGATTAAACCCACTGAACCACCGGGGACTCCTTTCTGATGGTTCCATATACACAAATTTGGTTCCATGCATAATATTATTAGAAAAATTGTAAAAAAAAATACTTTCAGGCTATGTGTATAACATATATGTGAAATATAAATGAATGTCATGTTTAAACATAGGAGCCATCTCCAAAATATCTCATTATGTGCATATATGTAAATACAGGCATTCCAAAATTGAAAACACTTCTTAGCCCAAGCATTTTGGATAATGGATACTCAAATTGCTTAGAAATTGTAGTTTTGAGTGTAGTTATGAGCGTGGAGGAAGGACTGAGAGGAAGGCCGGGATATCCAAGTATACCCTGACCTCTTGGTTCTAGTCCATGGAAAGAATGTTTACCACCCCAAAAATAGAGCATGGCTTGAAATAAAGAACTGTTCCCTATGATGTAGAACACCCACTCATCACAATAAACAAGAGAGCAAGCAGAACCTTGGAAAACCATTTTAAATGTAGTGCAGCATAGTCCCAAACTATTTATATATTTAAAGATTAGTTGCTAGCACTTTAAGCTGAACTCAGAAACAATAAGACAACTTGTATAGGCAACAGAATGTTTGATAAAGATGCCTGTTGCAAACTTCACAAGCTAGACGATAGTCTGGAAACAGGTCAACAGGACCCAAATTAAGACCACTCTAAATGCTAGGCATTCTTTTTCAGCCTTCACTCTGTTTACATGGATGCTGAACAGCAGGCAAGACATCTGTGCCTCTCTCCTCCCCTTCTACAGTATAAAATCCAACATTTTGCACATATATGCACACACCTCTTGAGAAGAAAGTGCGAGAGGAAATATACCCCATGTGACAGTCATTAAGCAGTCATGCTGCTTAATGGCAGAAGCAGAGATGCAAAAATAATGAGCACCATAGAAAATCCAGCGTATGGAGTGGGATGGGGAAGGAGGGGGGAACCAGCATCAGCTCTCTGCCAAAGGTTTGAACAATTCCAAGCTGCATTAGTTTCTCCTCTTTCAAAAGGAGAAAAGATGAAGGAAATAGACAAGCACATACAGTGAAAGAGGAAAGCTTAATATCAGCCTGCCTAATGAGGGAAAAGAAGCAACAGGGAGTGTGTATCGAGGTGGTATATTATCTGTTCATAATATACAATTGAGAATCTCTAGGGCTTAGCATCTCTCAGGCAGCCCCCAATGGTGTTCACAGCCATTGTCCAACAGCAAGGTTCTAACTTTTTCCAAAGCAATATGGAGTATTTAAAGGTCTAGTAATCCCTAGCAAAAGGATGCTTGGAGCAAGAACCATTAAGCACGCTGGAGGAGCCTAAGTTTCTGCATATTCCTCCAAGAGGATGTTGGAGTATACAAGAGCATCAGGGGATCTCAGGTAGAGCTCCAACCAGCTACTGACCCTTGTGGAGGCATGCTTGAGGCCATTACTTCTTCATTGAGTATATGAGTGTAGGCAGCATTGGATATCTCTTTGTGTAATGCCCAGAAGTACATATACTAGTGTACTGCTTCTTAAACTGTGAGTTCCGACCCCCCAATGTTGGGGTCATGAAAAAAATGGTAACAGTAAAAGGTTTTGGAATACACAAAAATTCTGTTAGTAACAACCAGTAGTGTTTACAGAGGACTCTGTAGAAAATGTTTCAGCTGAACTCAACAAAAAGGAAAATCAGTCTGTTTAGCAAACCTTGCAAATGCTGATTTTTTATCTGTAAATGTTTGATTTTAAACTTATTTTATATGCCTATATACCTGAGGTCACATAAAAATGTATTGGGCAGAAAGGGATCACGAGTGTAAAATGTTTAAGAAGCCCTGCACTAAGTATAACAAGAGCTTATTTCACTTACTAAGAATTTCAGTCTCCTGAAATCCTGTGCCAGCTTACATAGAAATGTATGCCATTGAACACAGTAGATTTATTTCTTGGTAAATATACAGAAGACTTCTTCAGTGTAAAGTTTGGTTATTTAGCTTTTACTTCTATCTTTCAGTTAAGAAAGTTGTTTAGATATTTATCAAATCAATAATCTGTTAAAAATGCTCTAAAGTTATTGATGAAAGAGAAACAATTGGGCAATATTTTACATTTGCTTCTTGGTGCATTCAGGCTGCCCTTGTACACCAGGGTGGCTTTGCTAATTAGCATCTTTGTTATCATCATAAACAACAACAATGTCCTCCTGTATTTTATGGTTTATGGTATTTATAGTACATAAGGCTACTTCTGTTTGGATATTCTCCTACACTCTATTGCTTTTCTCTTTCTTTGAGACTAGGGTGCCCAGGATATACCCTAGGGGTGGGGTGAACATGCCCCCCCTAACTGGCAACTCCCACTAATCCAGTAGCATTTATAATATGGGATGATAAAATTTGAAACCTAACCATATCTGAAAGCACACCTCAACTGTTCCTAATGTATTCCCCTGCCTAACTGCACTTTATTCACTATCTGAGCTCCCATTCCATGTGCTCACCTTAACAGAACCTCAACAGGTATTAACCAAGTGCATTCTTTTTTGGTTCTAGAACTAGTGGCAAAATAAAAGCAGTGGAGAATTTTTGTTGTTGTGTGACTTCAAGTTCTTTTCCAACTTATGGTGACCCTATCTTTCAGTTTTCTTGGCAAGATTTGTTCAGGGGGGGATTTGCCACAGACTTCCTCTGGGGTCCAGAGATTCTTACTTGTTTAAAGTCTCCAAAGTCATAGTCCAACACTCAAACTACAACATTATGCTGGTTCTCCAGCACTGAAAGATAACATATTTGATTCTGAGCAATGTTAACAGGGAAATTAACCGATCTGCAAGAAAGCTATCACAGTTGGTTGCTTATAGCTTGAAAGGATACGACAGTTGGAGGAAGAAAAAAGCTATTACATTAGCATAAAATTTGTCTAATTTTGAAAGCATATTTATTTTAAAAGGCAACTAACAAAATTATCCCTGCTGTGATCATAGATTATAGAATGTACAGAATGTGAATTGCTATGGACCACTGCTTATCTTTTTATTCCATCTATGCTAGCTAAGTGGCTTTAATAATATGAACAACTCTTTACACATATTTGCCCTATTGCGTAATACAGAAATGCAATATGCCAATATCTGTGCATTCCTAGAATGGTATGTAATACTTTCCCAGGGCACCTACATCTAAAGTTGTTAAACTATGGCATCCCAGCTGTAAAATCTATTATTGCATGCATATATTGGATGAGTGAAAAAGTAAATACCAGTTTCCAGAATGAAATTGAGGCCTTCTAGAATTTGCAACAAATATTAACCCTAGGCTGAAAACATCAAAGAATAAACCTACAAAGGAGAATCAAGTTTTTGTTTTGGAAATGTTGGGCAACAAGTTGCTTCCAGAGGATAGTTAACTTGTAAAGGAGCTATCCAGGGTGCTGAAACAATCTCCAAAATAGGCTCCAAAATATATCCATTTAAAAAAAAAACTTTCTCAGCAACCTAAGTGAGGAAACCCAACATAGATTATTTTGCTAATGTTCTCTTGTGCTTGGTGCAAGCTCTGGTTCTCTTTGTATCCTCGCAGACAGCAGATGGGGATCACTACTTTGAATTACCAAAACAACACTACAATACAACATTATGGGATGTTAAAATGACAGCTGCTGAAGGCAGATTAATGAAAGGCCCTGCCCAACCGCTTAACTATGTGTCCAGTCCTACCATTTGGCAGAGTGAGACATCTGCCTCAAATATAACAGATGTTAAAGGGACCACAATGTACTTCTCATCATAGGTTCGTCCTGAAGCCCTCTGTCATTCCTCCTTTTTTAAAGTAGACAGGCTTGTGTGTCTCATTACATGTCCCATAGACCCAACACTTTCCTACTACCTTCAGGTGCAGTGGAGGACGTTATCCTTCCACTACATCTTAAACAAAATGGAACTACCTAGCTATAAAAAAGTAAAGGTTTCCCCTTGTCATTAAGTCTAGTCATGCCCAACTCTGGGTGTGTGTGCTCATCTCCATTTCTATGCCAAAGACCCAGTGTTGTCCTAGATCATGTGGTCAGCATGACTGTATGGAGTGCTGTTACCTTCCCACCAAAGTCGTACCTATTGATCTACCTATGGATGGTATGATTTTTATGAATTGTAATGTAAGATATTTGATTTTAATCTAATTTATTTTTAATTGTTAAATTCTATATGTTTTAAGGCATGGAAAAATTGCCTCTGTGTAAGCTGCCTTGAGTCCCCTGTGGGGTAGAGAAAGACGGGGTATAAATAGAGTAAATAAATAAATAAAACTACTCACACTTGCATGTTTTCAAACTGCTAGGTTGGCAGAAGTTGTGGCTGACAGCAGGAGCTCATCTTGTCCCGCGGATTTGAACTGTGAACCTTCCAGTCCGCAAGTTCAGTAGCTCAGTGGTTTAACCGACTGCACCACTGCGACTACCACGGTGCCACCAAGCTTTGGCCCTTACAAATAGGTTTTTAAAACATTTTGTACATTTATTTCCTTCCACAATTGTCTTGCAGGCATTACATGTTTTTTTCACTGTAAAATTTAATAGTACAATTGTTTTCCCTCCCTCCCCTCTCACCCATCCTTACTGTTGGCTTCCCATTTTCTGGGAAGGAGACATTTCTACTTTAAATATTTATAACAGATATCTTCCAAGATGACAATGCTAAGTTGAACCCTCTGGCTAAATGTTGTTTGTAAATATTTCGAATATAGAATTATTCCTTCTTCAAACTTATTTGAAGCCCTTGATCCAAAGTGGTGTGTCTTTCTCTTTTTTTGTTAATAAAGTTCCAAAATGGTTCTCAGTCCTTTTTGTATTCACTTTGATCCCCACCCCCCACCCCCAAGCATCATTTGTCAGGACAAATGGTTTCTTTTGAAATAAAGATCATTATCTTCCTTTTGAAACAGAGCCTTCAGTTTGGTCTGTACATCAGGTGTTTTCTACATTCCCATATCTCATATAAATCTATCTGTACTGCAATTTAACTGGCGTGCACACAGGTGGCTTGAAAAAGGCAGATAAAAGTGGCATAGGGGCCAGGAGCATGTATTCCTCTACGCTTTCCCTCTGATGGAATATATATATATATATATATATATATATATATATATATATAGAGAGAGAGAGAGAGAGAGAGAGAGAGAGAGAGAGAGAGAGAGAGAGGAGGGAGGGGGTGGGAGGATGTCACTTCCTTGCTTTTCTGACTCTGTTAACGCCAAAGAAGGCAGTAGCCGCAGCTTAGTTCATTTGTTATCTGCAGTCATTCAGTGGCATTCTAGTTTACTGTTATTTTATATTGGATCTGACATTAATATCTTTCACTTGTACTGGAAGAAATTTATTTCCCTCATGGAAACCAGAGCTGCTGTGCCATTAGCCTGAGGCTTGTAGAGTGCTACAACCAAACTGGTAACAAAGGATAGGACTTGACTATACAATGCTGTTGCTGCTTTCTGCCGTATTGCACATTGAAAGGACATTTGGAAATGGGAGTCTGCCTCTCCCACATACTGGAGATCTTCAAACAGCAGCTGGATATTGGAGGGCTTCCTCATTTCATTTATTTTGCTTTTCCCCACCCCCACCCCTTTTTCTTCTTTATAATAAAAATGTAATTTTTGGAGAAATAAAGGGCCCCCTTTCACCTTGCAGTGCTCTTATTTGTTGTGCTCCCTGTAATTCAATGCTGCTGGTGGCACCAAGGTGAGAATACTCATTTCCCCTTAAAAGGATTATAAAATAAAATTATGGGCTGGATGTGAGTACTAAAAAGGCCCATTGGCTTTTATAACTAACTTAAGCTTTTTACCAAAGTGAGTTTCTTAACCATGAATTTAATGTCTTGGGCTCATCTCATTTCTTCACAACAAAAGCAAAAAAAAAATGCTTTGTGTCATTTGCTGAGCCCCTATTGCTGCCTATGCCACCTAACAGTAGGATATTCACCATTCATTTTGCTATTCCACCTTGACCTTTTATCCTTGCAGATTGCATTGGATAAGCTGTATATCTATGCTCAGCATAAGTACGGCCTAAACCAGTGAGGCAGGCCTAATGTAGCCCATAGGCTACTTAAACAGCCATTTTTGTGGATCCAAGAGAGGACTTTGACTAAAATAGGAAGTGAACTGTTGCTTAAAAAGGGGATGGGGATCTTGGATATTATAATAATAATAACAACAACAACAACAACAACAACAACAACAACAACAACAACAGGACAAATGCAATTAAGGCCAAGATCAAAAAATCAGCTGATGACCCAAAATGCTGACTGTGTAAGGAAACCGATGAAACCATTGATCATCTCCTCAGCTGCTATAAGAAAATCACACAGACAGACTACAAACTGAGGCACAACTATGTGGCCCAAATGATTCATTGGAACGTATGCCTCAAGTACCACCTCCCAGCAGTAAAGAACTGGTGGGATCACAAACCTGCAAAAATATTGAAAAATGAGCATGCAAAGATACTGTGGGACTTCCGAATCCAGACTGACAAAGTTCTGGAACACAACACACCAGACATCACAGTTGTGGAAAAGAAAAAGGTTTGGATCATTGATGTTGCCATCCCAGGTGACAGTCGCATTGACGAAAAACAACAGGAAAAACTCAGCCGCTATCAGGACCTCAAGATTGAACTTCAAAGACTCTGGCAGAAACCAGCGCAGGTGGTCCCAGTGGTGATGGGCACACTGAGTGCCGTGCCAAAAGATCTCAGCCGGCATTTGGAAACAATAGACATTGACAAAATTACGATCTGTCAACTGCAAAAGGCCATCCTGCTGGGATCTGCACACATCATCCGAAAATACATCACAGTCTTAGACACTTGGGAAGTGTTCGACTTGTGATTTTGTGATATGAAATTCAGCATATCTTGTTTGCTGTGTCATAATAATAATAATAATAATAATAATAATAATAATAATAATAATAATAATTTATATCCTACTCCCTCTCCCCACAGGGATATGTCCCATGCTCCACATTAAGCACTACAGTTGACTAGGCACCTCTTGACACAGGGCATTTTTGTCCCGTTTTGTCGCTTTGCTTCGCAGCAAGGATGGGCCTGCCATGAGCTATCACACGATGCATGGCAGGCCCCACCCACTTTCCTCTCAAAGTCAAGGGGAAACACCGAAGGGCACTTTCTCCACAACTACAGAGCAGAAAGTGTACTTTGGGTAGCTCCAATAGAGCTACCCACACTTTCCCTTCCATTTCCTTGTGTGATGGCAGAAAGGGCGGCAGGATAACACACGTTGCCATGCATTGCCACCCTTTCTACCATCTGATAGGGGGAGGGAAAGGCCGGGCAGTGACACAGGCTGATTAGCAACCAGCTGCAACAAATCACTCTGACCAAGAGGTCATGAGTTCGAGGCCAGCCTGTGCCTGCATCTGTCTCTGTCTCTGTTCTATGTTATGGCATTGAATGTTTGACTTATATGTGTGCAATGTGATCTGCCCTGAGTCCCCTTCGGGGTGAGAAGGGCGGAATATAGAAACTGTAAATAAATAATAAATAAAGGGTGCCAAAGCAACAGCATGGCCCAAAAGAGCCATGTGAAGAGGTCCTAGTTCCAGTATCCTAATCCATGCATGACCTGTATGGCCTAAATCCAAAATGCTAGTCATCTATTCATACATAGAGCTTTGTTCCCTCTGCTGTCCTTTGCAGAATCCAAAAACCCACTTTCCAAGTTTCATTTTATTTATTTATTTTATTTACTCTATTTATATCCAGCCTTTCTCTACCTCGAAAGGGACTTAAGGCAGCTTTACACATGGCAACCATTTGATGCCTTTAGATAACAGACAATTAAATATATTTAAGTTAAAATTTTAAAATTAGAGTCAAAAAGCACATTAAACATATAAACATTATAATCACTGTTAAAATCACACCATCTGTAATAATAATCCGGGGCCATTCCAGGAATCATTGCACATATTTTGTAGTTATTATTGCACTGTAGTTCATCTTTAAAGTCTTGACCCCAGAGCCAGGTTTTCACTTTCCTTCTGAAGGCCAGGAGGGAGGAAGCTGCTTTAATATGACTGGGGAGGGAGTTCCACAGCCGAGGGGCCACCACTGAGAAGGCCCTTTCTCTCGTTCCCACCAGGCGTGCCTTCAAAGTTGGTGGGACTGAGAGCAGGGCCTCCCCCAACGATCTTAATCTACTAGGTGGTTTATAGGAGGAGATATGTTTGGACAGAGAAGAGGAACAGGCTCAATGGATGAATAAGAAGCTGCAGAGAAAAAGGTGAACTCATACAACCCTTTTGGTCATCAGTGACAAAACCCTACTACATCCTGGATTTATGTGGCACATCTCATTCTCTGTCTCCTTGTGCGTGTCTGTCTATCCAGCCTTCGTCAAATCTCATCTTTGCAAACTGTCATCCTTCTGAAAACAACATAAACTAGTACTACTAGTTACTTTGAGTCTCCTTTATGGCAAGAAAAAGGGTAATATAAATTAACATTACCACAACAACTATCCTGTAGAATGACTGAAAAGGAAGAAATCATTCCATAATATTGCTAGCTGGAGCTAAAATAATGCTTTCTATGAAAGTACAATGCTCATAATCAAACTGGTCGTTTTTGTGGCTTGTTTGCTTGTTTGCCAACTATCACATTGGTACAGCTTTCATTGAGTTCCCTATACACTAGGATGAATTTTACACTTCAAGGGTGAAGTGGACATCTGAATTCATCCCCTATAGCACCTATTTTTCTTTGTCTTCTTCTTTGAATTATGGAAGTAATTATCTATTTTGCCAAAGCAGATGAATCTGTTGAGAAATGCAGCAATAAATGCTTTGCTTACAGCTTTAGTCAATTTCCCTGCATTACGGCTGCTAATTACGCCACTGTTCTGCAGCACAACACCAGCATTTAGATTTCGAAGACTGGCACAGATGCATCACTCCAGTTCATTCCAATGTATTGTTTTTTGTATTAAGAAACTGCAAAGAAACCTAATTGCTTCATGAGGAGAAACCAAAACCCTGTGGAGAATCAGAAACATATGCACACAATGGGTATCTTAGAACCCAACTTGCAGATTGTACTACTTTAAAGTACTGCAGCCATATCATGAGAATGCCATGGTTTTTAAACCTTTTTGAACTCAGCTAAGCCATCATCTCGTGAATAAAAGGCTGGCTTCGAAAACACTAACTGTGGGCCCTAAACATGTACCGAGGCCAAAGCTTAGAAATGTAATTTTAGGAGATTGAAGCTATCAAATTCCCTGAGGCACAATCTGGAGGGTTCAAGGCATTTTTTCCCCTATCTCTACCCTTCCCAGGAAAACTTCCTTCAGTCCCAAATTTGTAGCAGCACACTAACTTTAAATCCCAGTCTACTTCAGCATTTAGAAATTACACTTTAGGCATCCTGAGAAAAGAGGTAGGAAGAGTTACCAAGGGAGACAATTTTCAGCCTCACTCTTTGCAATGCTAGAAATTTTAGGACTGAAGAAAAATTTGACCTGGTAGAGCCCAATTTCTATTTGATGGGATGATGCCCTCATTTTGGCTCCCATCACACCTGGAAATACACCCCCTGGTTGTGGGATTCTGGAAGCTGTAGTCTATGTGACATTTTCAACTCTTCCTTTTCAGATTTCTTTCTCTGAAAAGCCGTTTTAGAAAGCTTCTAAAATGGCTTCCCTGCTCGATGTCAAAAGTGGGTGAAAATGACAGAACAAACCACCCACAGAATGGTTGATGCAGCAAGTGAATGGTTGGGACTGGCAAGGGCAACTTGCCCCATTCCTCTTGCAACCCAGTTGGAAATGATTGCTAGCCTCACAAAACTCAGCCTCACAAGACATGATAGGTTAGATCTTCTATGAACTCACATGTTCTTCCCACTTATCAAAAATGGAAGAGTATCTCTTTCTGCCACAAAGGTTTAATGGGATGAGGAAGGGATAAACTTTCCTTCCACATGCCTCACTGTTCTGATTTGTCTCTCAAGAACAGCCTTAAAACAATGTGGTAAGTAAATGAAAACTGCTTTACTTCATCAGAACATAAAGAACAGCACACACAGTTGTATAATGCAAAAAAAGGAAGTCTTAATGCAAACACAGTTCTTAAGTCTCTGATAAATTCCCCAAACAAGCAGCAGTCTTACTTCAGACAAAGAAATAACAATAAATCCTTAGGAGCAGTTTCCCAAGCACAGACTCAAAGCAGGCACAAGGGGAGTGAAGGCTTGAGCATTAAAATCAGTTTGTTATCAGCAAAAGCTGACTACTCCTGCTTCTAATTTATAGCCCTGAGTTCCCCCACCTGCAGCTGCTTGGGCAGTTCCCAATTACTTTAGTGTTTCTGGCAGCTATTCTAGCTGAATGGTGTGTCTACTCTGTTTCTTTTCGCCTTTCCTGAAATGTGGGTACTTGCAAAATCTCCTCCTCAGATTCCAACTCCACCTCTAATTCCTGAACACTTTCCTGCTCCCCTTCCTCTTCTGAAGATGAAAAATCCCTAACACTCACCAGTTCAAATTCTTTACTTACCAATCTGGATTACTTCTAGGGCAAAAACCAAATTGGGGGGAAAGTGCCTCAAAAAGTAAGGTGGACGGGTAGTAGTCTTCTCACTTCACCCATTTTAATAATAAAGTTGGAGGAGACTACAAGGGCCATCCAGTTCAACCTCTTACTATGCAGGAACATAGAATCAAAGTGCTCCCAACAGATGGCCATCCAGCCTCTACTTAAAAAACTCCAGAGAAGTTCTTGTAAAACCAGGAACATAATTTATGGCCATATCTCTTTCACACTATTTTGTTATAACCTTATGATTACACTTTGAGTGCCATCTTTCCATCTTATGGAACCCCAGGCTTTAGATTTATTTAGAATTCTAAGCCATAGAGTTCTGGGGTTTCATCAAACTATAAACCCCAGAGATTCAGTAGGATGCAGCAAAAGTGGTTAAAGCAGAGTCATAGGGCTAAAATTATGTCATGTGAAGATGCCTTCAAACTTTGGTGCTGGAGGAAAATCCTGAGAGTGCCTTGGACCACAAAAAGATCCAACCAGTCCATCCTTCAGGAAATAATGTCCGGCTGCTCACTGGAGGGAAGGGTATTAGAGGCAAAGATGAAGAATTTTGGCCACATCATGAGAAGACAGGAAAGCTTGGAAAAGATCATGATGCTGGGGCAAATGGAAGGAAAAAGGAAGAGAGGCCAACCAAGGGCAAGATGGATGGATGGTATCCTTGAAATGACTGGCATGAACTTGAAGGAACTGGGGGTGGCGATGACCAGCTCTGGCTCTGGTTCATTGTTGTCCATACCAACTAAAAGCAGGTTTCTATTATCTCAAATCAGCAATTTCCCAGCATTAAGTGTAGATGGCAGGTATTCCGACGATAGAGTTAGGCTAAAAATTCATTTTATTAATGAGCTGATCATCAGCTACTGGGGGACATAGAAACAGTCATCACACCTCAGGTTGGAGGTATCTAGTTACAAATTATGCCTTTGGTCCAATTCTTGATCAACAACAATTTTATAAATCATGCATTATGTAGGTTCTGTGAATTCAATTGGTCTCCTCTGATTGAGACTGACAACTGATATTAAGCTGACATAAGATTTGTAATTAATTCCTTTTTTTTGCAATACCTAAGGTACAATGAAGAGCGCAGCTACACTGTACAAATAATGCAGTTCAACGCTGGTTTAATTGTGGCAGTTCAAAGCTATGGAATCCTGGAATTTGTAATTTTGTGAAGCAGCAGTGCTCTTTGGCAGAGAAGACTAAAGACCTTGTAAAACAACAACTCTTAAGATTGTATAACATGGGATCATGGCAGTTACAATGGTGTAAAACAGTGTAAACCACAATTCAGCCCTTGGTCATAAATGGAGACCAAGTGGAGCAGGTGGCAGTTTTAAATTCCTAGGTGTCACTTTAAAGGAGGATCTGACCTGGGGCACCCATTTGGCAGCATTGGTTAAGAGGGCCCAGCAGAGATTGTACTGCTGGAAACTCCTAAGAAATCACCAATTGAATGAAAAACTGCTATTGATTTTCTACCGTTGTGCTACTGCATCTGCACATGGTTTTGGTAGCTGCACAGTGGTAGATAGGAAGGCACTCCAAAGGGTCACCACTTCTGCACAACTAATCATTGGCTGCCCTCTTCCCTCGTTGGAAGAACTTTATAATTCCTGCTGCCTTGAGAAAGCTCAGACCATTTTTGGGGATTCATCTCACCCGGCATTTTTTTTACATTATTGCCATCTGGCAGATGGTACAGGGTGACAAATACAAGGACAAACAAACTCAAGGATAGTTTTTATCCTAGAGTTGTGGCTATGCTGAACTCTGTGGTTTCACATTGATGTGGCCCTGGGGACTGTGTAGTCGTGGTGGGGGTGTGGAGGGATGGATGTGTTGTTTTGTGGTGTATGCATTGTGCACAATGACAAATAAAGCTATTCTATCCATTTAATCCTGTTCAAAGCAGATAATGTGGATTATCTGATTTAATAAACTGGATTATATGGCAGTGTAGAAGGGGCCTAAGTTGCATTTCGTGATCTAACTTATTCTAGCTAGTTGAATAGTGAGAATGAGCATATAAGTTCATGCTTTGGACACGTTTTGAACCATAAACCACATCATGTCTTAGAAAAAAACTAAAGCATAATTATTTTGGTTGCTTTTCAGCAAGAATATAAATATCTCATTTTAAAAAGGATCTCTAACAGTAATAGATTATTTGGGGGACTCTCACAGCTGCGATTGTAATTACTTTTCAAGTAACTTTCCTAATTCTGTTTCATATGTCCCCAAAGTATTCTTGAGTGACTCCTATACTCTTCCCTGGTTCAAGAAAAACCAACTTAATATCCAACAAGGAGAAGATGCAATCAGAAGTTGTTAAAAAAATAAATGTCACATTATAAATCCCACAATGCTCCAGATGTTACTGCTACTTCTATGGTGACAGCTGTCACAATTACAGTGATTTCAGACAATTACCTTTACTCCAAATAAATATAAAACAGCCAAATACATGTTTCAGCTTTGATGTGAAGTGAGACGGAACCACTGATAAATTGTTGCTCACAACTGCATGGCTAACGGGTGAATAACAAACCAATTCTAATATTTCTTTCTTTTTATGTTGCAAAGTGACTGACTTACTTTTGAAGATCTAAACAGAGCCCAGCTTCTGCCCCTAGAGATAAGAAATGTCCTGGATACAATTATTATGAAGCTTAGTGAAACATCTAAAGGCAAGATATCTGCACCTAGATTTCTCAGTGCCTGGCATATTAAAAATACACAGATAAGAGTCTTCCCAATAGCCTTTTACAGACCAATGTGCTATCTAGTCTCCTAAGCACATGCAAAACAACAACAATCTTTACCTTTTAGAAAATATGTCTATAGGAGTCTGTCTTTATTAACTTAACAGACAGTCTATGTTGCCTAGTACATATATTGTCTGGTATATTAGATATTGGCCTGAGAAGTAGAAGACTGCTGTTATTCTGTTCCTGGATTTTTTTCTTCCTCAATGGATGAATAGAATTGAGTTCACCTGCCATGGTGCCCAATCATTTTGACCCTTTTTTTCCTCTACTGGAACTGTGTACTTTGCAAGAGAACATATAACATACCATGTAGAAAGAGACACCCCTCCTTATCTATCCATCCATTCATAATTTTAACTCACCTTCGGGGTCCACTGCTATCACATGGTGGTTCAAAATGCTATCAAACATAAAACATTGCTACTCTTGACCTTCAGATGATCTACACAATGACAATAGCTAGAAAAGCTACTGAAGACAGATAGTGGCAGCAGTGGGAATCTTTTCCCTGCCTTCTCTGTTGAGCTGACTGGTCCATGAGAACTGGAAGTTGTTTTGACCATCTTCTATAATTATTTATTTACTATATTTATACCCCACCCTTGTCACCCCAAAGGGGACTCAGTGCGGCTTACGCAATTTGAAACAATTTGATGCCACAATTCAACAATATACAAACAAAACAATATATCTATATCTACCTATCTATATCTATATCCATAATAAAAGTGAAAACCCGTATGTGTGTATGTGCTCACACAGACAGCCTCCGGCTTCCACAAACAGGCTATAGTTCCCAGTGCTGAGGAGCCAGCAAGTCACTCCCTTCCACTGACATTAGGGTTACAGTGAGCTCCATGAACATGTATCCCAATCCCAAATGCTATGGCCCACCACCCAAGGAATGCTTTCATTTGGGGACCATTTCATCCTAGATTTTGCATTTTCCTCCACCACAGGCAGGCATCCCAGGGTTCTCCGTTGGTATGGAATTTGCATGACCCCGCCTACTGCAATTCCCTTTCAAATCTGTCTGCATAACAAACACAGCAGAACTGAGAAGCAATTACACTTACTGGAGGAATTTGGGAGATTGACTCCACATGGTGGAAATTGTAGTTCACCCTGCATCAAGTCAGAGCACTGTGACTCCTACTGGGTAATGTAGAGGAGTTGTAGTTCACCTACACCCAGAATGCACTATGAAACCAAACAATTATGGCTCTGGACCAAAGTTGCCATGCATACCCGATATGCCCAGATTTGAATACTGGTGGGTTTGGAGGGCAATTGGCCTGGACATTTGGGAGTAGTAGGTAATGGGATTTATAGTTCACCTGCAATGAATGAGCACACCGAACCCCTCCAATGATGGACGAGGACTAAACTTGGCACACAGAGTCCCCATAACCAACAGAACATATTGGACAAGTTTGGGGGAAAGGGAGTTATAGTTCACCTGCATCCATAGAAACAGTGATCTCCACTGACAATGGACTGGGACCAAACTTCGCACTGAGAAGCCACATGACCGACTGAACATACTGCAGGTGTGTTCAAGAATGGGCCTTGATTCTGGGAGTTGTAGTTCACCCGCATCCAAAGCTCTCCTTTGTCATCTTGTCCTTCAATTTAGGTGCAAGACAAATCTATTGTGATTGGCATTCCTTTTTTTGAATAAAGTCTCTGAATACTGACCCACAAGATCATAACACTATTGTACGTAGGTTTATAGGAAGAGATACGTTCAGATAGGTAAGCTGGACCAGAATTGTTTAGGGCTTTATAGGCTAAAGCCAGTACTTTCAATTGTGCTTGGTAGCAGATTGGCAGTCAGCGAAGCTGACGTAACAGGGAGGTTGTATGCTCCTTGTATGCCACCCCAGTGAGCAATCTGGCTGTCATCTGTTGGACTACTTGTAACTTCCGAACAGTCTTCAAAGGCAGCCCCATATAGCGCATGTTACAGTAGTCTGTTCAAGATGTAACAAGAACATGGACTACTGTGGCCAAGTCTGACTTCCCAATGGTTTCAAATTACAGAAAAGAAAATTCCACCTGAACATGAGGAAGAACTTCCTGACTGTAAGTGCTGTTCAGCAGCGGAACTCTCTGCTTTGGAGAGTGGTGGAAGCTTCTTGGGAGCTTATAAGCAGAGGCTGGATGGCCATCTATCAGGGGTACTTTGATTGTTCTTTTCCTGCATGGCAGGGGCTTGGACTAGATGGCCCATGTGGTCTCTTCCAACTCTATTATTTGATGATTCTATGGGTCTGCTGGATGCCATCACTTCCAGGAGCAAAACTGACCCACTTGTAAGATCATTGTTCAACTGTAACAATGAGTGGAGGTGCTGTTGGTCTGAACTATTTGTATGTCTTACCTGTGCTAGTGTAGAAGGAAACAGATTATTCTTATTGAAATTATACAGGAATCAAAGCAATGAAAGTTGTCACCAATTCCTGAATCCTAGCCACTCTATTTCCATAGTATAATGTGCAAAGATTTAGGAGGATGCTCACAAAAACAACAACAACAACAACAACAACTTTATTTTTATATGCCGCCAGCCATCTCCCTGCAGGGACTCGGAGCAGCTCACACAAGGGCAAGCCCGATCAATCATATTACATCATAAGATCAACAGTTAAAAACAACAAGCATCACATTAAAACAAGTTCAACAAGACCAGCCTTCACATAACGCAGAGTGAGGTACTTGTCTAAGGCAGAATATAGAGAGAAGTGGTTGAAGGGATACCCTTCGTCCTCAAATCCCAGAAAACTGCAGGCTGCAACTATGATCAGCCATATTTACTCAACTACTCTCACTCCCCTCCCCCCTCTCAGATAGTTTTCAGAATTAGTCATTTAGTGGATATGCTTGAATGCCCATCTGGCCATTTTTTCCATAATGGTTGATAAGCCCACTGCCTTATTTTGCATCAAAGTGAGATGCTATCAGAGAGGTGACCATAAAGGCCACCTGTGCCATTGTCACATGGTAATTCAAATAGATTTTGTAGCTTTGCTCTGAGGGCCCTTTAAATTAGCTCTTGATATACAATGAAAAATAGCACAAAAGGGGCGAGGGTGCTTTTGCACCATCTCTGCTGTTTCATATGCCTTTGAAGGTCACCAGCTACTTGTACAAAATAATATAAAGGCTCCATCTGAACATGTATATTTTATAATGCACCAATATGTTATATGCAAATGCATTTTAGAGAAAATACATTATTTACCTAATAGGCCATCATGATTCCTCCAAAACTGTTATGTTACATTATACATAATTTCTTCTGTCTTCATGGACCATTGGCATGATATATCCACTCCCTTCTCATTTTCCTGCAGGCTCCCATCTTCCATTATCAGTAATGAGAGTTACCCACACATGCCGAGAAGTGAATACATCTCTGCTGTCATATATTGTGCCATTATTCCAAAACATCCTTGGAAATACACCCCCTCCCCTCACAAAAAAAAAACAGTCCCAAAGTGATGTATTTGTGGAAGAACATAATCATGACGAATACTGATCAAAAAAAATACAGCCATGTCAAACAATATGATGAATTTGCATTTAATTACTGCATAAACTTCTTTACCCCACCAGGTTACCATATCCCTTTCACTAAGTCAACAACTCAATATTAACCCTAAAGCAAAAATGCTACTGTTTATTAATCTTTCCTCTTCCTGAGATGGTAGGAACAGCAGTGAGGCAAGACCAGAAATGTGAAATTTCCTTTCCTTTCTCTGCAACCAAGTAACTGACAAGAGTATATATGATTCTCATTCTGTGGTAAGTCATTTTCAATGAAATAAATAACCCCAAATAAATTGTTTTGGTCACAACTAGGTTTATAGTTAAGAAGAAGTTTTCCCCCCTTTATATTGTAGTTTTCCCTTACCTCAATACATTGATCATCCAACCTCAAAATCATTAACTAGAAGTCTGTCATATGAAACTAATGGCAATGGAACACGCAGTCAACGGCAATGGGAACAAAAACCAATTTCTAATGGCCACAGTTTCAGAGGATCAAGCCGTAGTATGTGAGAGTACTGAAACATAACTGCTCTCACGTGGTCAGTTAATGTCTATACAACAGGCAACTCGTGACTCTCCAGGCAATGTTATACTACAATTTCCATCAGCTCTAGCCAGCATAGCCAATGGAAAGGAATGACGAGAACTGTTTTACAATTGCATTTAGAGGATCCCAAGTTGCTTGCCAAGGAAAGCTATGATATGAGTGAAAGTGAAGATCTATTTGCATCCATACATGCTAAGTCCTGATCTGTGAGTCAACAGTACTGATCTGGGAAGCAACAATGCTGCCATCCTTCTCATTCACAGTTTTAGCAAGGCAAAGTTCAAGTTTGCATAGATCTAAGACATGCCCTTAGGCTTCTGTTCTCCTGCTATATCATGGGTAACTGGAAGCTTCCAGATCATATCTTCTCATGGCTTCACAGATCAACTGGAATTGAAACTTCTTGTAAACAGTGAGCTAGAAGAGGAAAATTCAGTGTCAGCACCAGATGATAAAATGACTTACTTAGGCGATCCCTCGTTGCCCAAGTATGATGGTACTCCATATGTAGTGTCATGGTGGTGGGTACGTAGGTGACTGTGGAATCCTACTCTTGACCCACATGTTCTTCCACAGTGAGGGCATTAGATGCCAGATGGAAGGCGATCCCAGTCAGGGTTGGCTTGACGCACCTTCCTCTAGGCATGTTTCTCCCTTTTGCCCTCCATTCCTGCCTCTTAGAATTCCACTGCACTGCTGGTCACAGCTGAACTCCAGTTAGAGTGCTCAAGGGCCAAGATTTCCCCATTCTCAGTTTTTGAGGTTGGCTTTAAGCCCATCTTTAAATCTCTTTTCCTATCCACCAACATTCAGTTTTCCGTTCTTGAGTTGGGAGTATAGTAACTGCTTTGGGAGATGGTGATCGGGCATTCGGACAACATGGCCAGTCCAGCGAAGTTGATGGCATAGGAGCATCGCTTCAATGCTGTTGGTCTTTGCTTCTTCCAGCACACTGACATTTGTTTGCCTGGCTTCCCAAGAGATTTGCAGGATTTTTCAGAAGCAACACTGGTGGAATCATTCCAGGAGTTGAATGTGACATCTGTAGACCATCCACATTTAGTAGGTATATAACAGGGTTGGCAGGACAATAGTTTTATAAACAAGCACCTTGGTATCCCTATGAATGTCCCTGTCCCCAAATATGATAAAATGAAAGACAGGGTGATGGTATTGATCAGAAATAAAGCATAGTAATGAACTGAGACTTGGAAACTATCACATAATATCCCTGGTGTTATTTTTATTGTGTCAAAAGTGACTTGAGAACATACTGCAAGTCACTTCTGGTGTGAGAGAATTAGCCGTCTACAGAGACGTTGCCCAGAGGACACTCAGATGTGCAGCTGGGAAACTTCTCTCATGTCCCTGCAATCTAGAGTTGACAGACGGGAGCTCACCCTGTCTCGCAGATTTGAACTGGCAACCTTCAGGGCAGCAACCCAACCTTCTGGTCAGCAGTTCAACCAGCGCAAGGGTTGAACTCATTGTGCTACTGTGGCTCCTGGTGCTATCAGGCCTGAATTCTGAGATGGGAAGAATAGTGCCCAAGAATAGTGCCCAAGAGGGCAGCAATGGATCTGATCTCCTTACTCCACCCTTAAACTGAAAACACTTCCCAATCAGAAAACAGAAAAAGGAGGGAACCCGTGAACTAACTCCCTGACATACACAGAATATATCTGAGAAAAATCTATCAAGCCTTTATAGAACCTCATTAAACAGGAATGGGAAACATGTGGACCTTTAAAAACTGTTGGATTACATTATGCCTTCTATGGCTGATGGGAGCTAAGATTCCACAGCATGTAAAGGGCCATATCTCTGGCATAAAACATGGCATTGTGCTAAAGAGATAAGCTTTCTCAAATGTGCACATATAGACAAGGTCTCAGATATCTTTTGGTGAATGTGAAGTGATATAAAAAGACTTCCAAAGCTATTTTGGCCCTCAGGTGAGTTATCCATGCCACTTAATACATGTGCCACATTGCTGTGCATGTTGCAAAAGTAATGGATTAGAGAACACCTGTTTAGCACTTATTCCTCTTTGAACTTTGTCAACAATACTCTCCCCGCTCACCTCCCACTACCAATTGCCTGCAATATAGCTTCCGAATACTGAGCTGGTGCCCCAAAGCAGGGATAAGTAAAGGCTAAGCTTGTCTTCTGAATGCATAATTAATTTATGGTTATCTAAATTAGAACTGGTGGATCTGTGTCTCATAAGGGCTTAAGCAGCTTCTGAGGGGGGATATTGGATTCTGAGGCACACAGCATGCTAGGCTGAATCTGGATTGGATGTGAAGAGACATTGTGTTTGCCAGCCATTCTCAAGTCATCCATTCTGACAGAACACAGCCATTGCCTACATTGAGCCACTATCTATACGTAAATCTAATGAGAAAGTACCACAATTTGTCTAATTTCAGTTCTTCCTGAATTAAGATACAGAAAAGATAGAATTGCTGAATGATAATAAATTCACTCTTTCTGCATTTGTTGCATTTTAACCATCCAGAACTACTCTGGTAGTTGGATTATGTTGACTTGGTGAAGTCTGTCTTATTTTTTCCTTCTCTCTCTCCCTCTCGTTCCTTCCTTGTTATAGGTTGTAGAAATAAATAAATAGAAGCTTTACCACAGTTTCTGAACCAAGATATACCCTGCAGTATAATGAAGTGTCACTTGTGGGCTTGTGTAACAAGTAGCAGTGTCTTTACTTCAGTTCAAAAGATCAAACAGGGCAATAATATATACTGTACAGCAGTCTCTCTGAATACACAGAGACAACAGAGGGAATAAACTGTCCCTTTAAACAGTCTTTAATTATGCCTCATTTGCATTATAAATAATCAGGCTTCACAGAGTTGGCAGCCATTTCCTTCCTGACTATTTTCACTTAGCGCTCTCTTTACTCTCTGAGATGAAAGTGGCAGTTAAAACTGTTTGTTTCTGCAGCAAGCAAGAGACAGCAACCAATTGGAATTCTGGCTCCTGGCTGGCTTAGCCAATCAGCTGTCAATACATGTCTTTCCAGTGAACCCATGATATCATGGTGCCTTTTTTACAAATTCTCTCCTTCCTTCCTGCCTGCCTGCCTGCCTGCCTGCAATTAGTAGATCTTTTCTGTCTAATTCATATTAACTGGACCAAAAGTAAAGGTAAAAGGTAAAGGTTTCCCCTGATGTTAAGTCCAGTTGTGACCGACTCTGCGGGTTGGTGCTCATCTCCATTTCTAAGCTGAAGAGCCAGCGTTGTCCATAGACACCTCCAAGGTCATGTGGCCAGCATGACTGCAGCGAGTACCATTACCTTCCCGCTAGATCTACTCACATTTGCATGTTTTCGAACTGCTAGGTTGACAGGAGAAAAGTAAAGGGAGAGTTTATTTAATTTGCATAAAAATGAGAGCCAGCTCTCAGTACTTCAAATAAGCTTCTGGGAGTTAAAAATGCTTAGATGAATTAAAATTGCATCACATGTGAATCATATGTGCTTGATGATCAATGGTGTTTTTATTTCTGAATTACAAAGGGGTTTACCTCCTAATATTTAGTGGATGTTGCCCTAAATTTCCGCCACTGCAAGGTGTGTGCATTTTAGCCCATTCTACTAGAAGTGTGCAGATGGACCATATTAGTTTGCCATATGGAAAAGGCATGCAAAGAACCCATCAATAGCATACTGAAGCAAACACAATACAGGTAGCAACACAGATTGTTTATGTCAATGAGGATGTGTGTCGCTGGATGCAATTTTAATGTTCACTTCATAATTTAAATGCTAGATGGTGTAATAAAAAAAACTCACTGTAAGAGATATTCTAAACCAAACATCTCTAATCTGGTACTTTCTGAATCTGGTGGATTAAGATGGTACTTCTGAATGTGGTGGAATGTGGGGAAACTGCCCTGAGTCCCCTTGGGGAGATAGGGCTGGTTATAAATAAATTATTATTATTATTATTATTATTATTATTATTATTATTATTATTATTATTATTTTCCTTAAATCATTAAGTGGGTATTTTGGGATTTTAATTCCTGCTTCAGAATTATGGGAGCTGTTGTTCAACACATTTGGAGAACAACAGGCTGAAAAAAGCTACCTTAAACTATGGTTTCTCCATAGATACTGCATACGAAGGAAGTATCCATCATTTTGCATGTGTAAATTATTCCAGGAGCAATTATTCCAGTGTTCTTTCATACTTGATAGAGAAATCTAGTGTTTCGTCTTTATACATTGATGAATCCATGATTTCCACATTGGGGACTTATTATTGTGTAAAGTGAGTAGGTTCTAAGAATCCCACAACTTCCAAAGACAGTGACAATACTTCCCTGAGGAAAACTATGGTCATTCTCCACCTGCATACACAAATACAAATGCCAACACTCTTCCCAAGGCTGTCCTTCTACAACAAATATACCAAAACCTCCAGGCATTTTGGACTTCAACTCCCTGAAATCTCAGCCAGTTTACTGGCTGTTAGGAATTGTGGGAATTGAAGCTCAAACAAGTTTGCCCATGCCTGTTCTATCATGCTCTTTCCTACTTCCATTTCCACTAGTGTGTGTGTGGGAGGGGGTGTGTTCTTCCAAGTTACTATTCAGAATAGCTCTTATAAGTGACCAAGAAGTTGGCATCCATATGACTGCTAACAAAGAATATATTTTTCTGAATACTATTTATTTTTAAATTTTATTCATTTTGTAGATAGATAGAAAAACAGATAACAACGACGACAAAAAAAACAAAAACAACAACAACAACTTTATATATTACTAGCTGTGCCCGGCCACGCGTTGCTGTGGCAAAGTAGTGGTGGTATTGGTTAAAAATTGTTGTGGGATTTTTATTTGACGTTATTTGTATTTTTAAAATAATTTTATTGTAACTTATCTTTTTATTTATTATATTTTATTATTTTCTTGTATTATTTTTAGTTATTTTCTGTTATTGTAGTATTTTATTGTATTAATTTTTAGTGTTTTTAATTATTGTTTAGTGTTTTTTATTATTTCTATTGTATTATTTGTATTTATTTTATTTTTATTCTTGTATTATTATTTGTGTTTTTATTATTTTCTTTTATTATTTGTATGTATTATATTTTATTGTTTGATTATATTATTTTTATTTTTAAGTGTATTATTTTTTATTTGTTTTTTGTATTTATTTTAGTATTTTTGTTTCTCTTTGTATTGGGTTGCTCTGAGTTCTGTGGTCTGCCTGGTCATGTTCCAAATGTATTCTCTCCTGATGTTTTGCCTGCGTGTATGGCAGGCATCCTCAGAGGTTGTGAAAGGTGTTGTAATGAAAGGAAGTGGGGTTTATGTTTCTGTGGAATGACCAGGGTGGAAGAAAGAACTGTTGTCTGCTTTAGGCAAGTGTGAATGTTGGAATTGGCACTGAATAGCCTTGTAGCTTCAAAGCCTGGATGCTTCCTGCCTACCTGGAATGAAGAAAATGTGGCTCCCAGTACAGTAGAGTCTCACTAATCCAAGCTAAACGGGCCGGCAGAAGCTTGGATAAGCGAATACCTTGGATTATAAGGACTGATCAAGGAAAAGCCTATTAAACATCAAATTAGGTTATGATTTTACAAATTAAGCACCAAAACTTCATGTTATACAACAAATTTGACAGAAAAAGTAGTTCAATACGCAGTAATGTTATGTTGTAATTACTGTATTTATGAATTTAGCACCAAAATATCACGATATATTGGAAACATTGACTACAAAAATGGCTTGGATTATCCAGAGGCTTGGATAAGCGAGGCTTGGATTAGTGAGACTCTACTGTATTTAAAAAAAATCTGTGAAATCAGGACAATTAACTAAAGAACAGCACTGAGCAATCAGGGAATTCCAGACATGATGTACTGAGGGCCAGCTAACATCTCCCAACAAAGGATTCCTCTCCGAAGCAGGAAGTAGGCAGGCCTTGAAGGTGCAAGGGCATTCAATGACAATCAAGGTGGGGAAGGGGAACATTCACAGTCGCCTGAGACAGGTAAGAGTTGTCCCATCCTGGATATCATTGGTGAGATAAAAATAAACATCCCACTTGTCTGTTTTCAAACAGATCTCATAATCTCTGAGGATGCCTGGCATAGACATGGATGGCAGTTTGGCAGCAGATAGGGTCGTGAGGAAATGGCATGTTTAATCGGCTTTTCCTGAATCCCTTCTTATTATCCAACATATTCAGGTATCCAATGTTCTGCCAGGGTGTTTATGTTGGCTAAGTGAGACTCTGCTGTATATATTATATTATCTGCTTAGAACTGGATTATATAAGGCCCCTTCTACACAGCTGTATAAAATGCACACTGAAGTGGATTATATGGCAGTGTGAACTCAAGATAATCCAGTTCAAAGCAGATAATATAAGATTATAAATGGGTTATATAGCTGTGTGGAAGGGCTTTGAGTCTACACTGCCATATAATCCAGTGCAAATTAGATAATCTGTATTTTATAGGCAGTGTGGAAGAGAGAATGAGGCCTGAGTAGGTTGCTAGGAGACCAAGTGGGCGGAGCTTAGTCTTCTAACTGGCAGCAATTGGCTGAAGACAATTATTCCTCTTCCTCTAATTAGGACTTTATTTTTCTTTTCTTTTTGTTGTCAGAACGTAGGGGCAAGGATGGTGGATTGTGCTGCCAAATTTCTAGGTTCTGGGGCTTGTACTTTTGTTGTTTAGTGGCGGGGAGGACACCATTTGTCTTTTATATATATAGATAATATATTGTATACACATGTAATATTAATAATATTATGATGTAATACAATGTAATAATAATTATAATTCACTATTATAATTGTATATTTATATTACATGCAATATTACTAATAATATTGCAATATAGTCGTATAATATAATATATTGTATGTATATATACTTGTAAACCGCCCTGAGAAGGGCGGGATATAAATGTCGCAAATAAATAAATAAATAAATAAACTTTATTTTTATATCCCGCCTCCATCTCCCCAAAGGAACTCGGGATGGCTTACATGGGGACAAGCCAGATCCAACAAAAATTAAAAACAACCATAGATTAAAACATCTATATATATAATAAAAGTGAAATCGGAGTATGTATCAGCGTTTTGATTGGCCTGGCGGAATATGTGCTCGCGTTTTGATTGGCCTCGCAGAATATGGATCAGCTTTCTAATTGGCCAGCCGGAATATGGGCCAGCTCTGATTGGCCGCCACTTTCACAGGCCACTGGGATCGCTGAGGGAAAAACTACTACCAACTGGCTTCGTTCGGCCTACTTCTCTCCTCAGAACGATGCTAGCTTTGGGAGAGTTAACAGCCTCGGCTTACACTTTGGTAATCCAAAACACCACTGCCACCACCAGAAAGGCCGGACCTGGACCAAACTTGACACACATCACCCCATGAACCCACTGACAACGGATGGCCCCCTTTGGCCCCTCTGCTGACATGTTGAAGGCCTTCCAGGCTGGCCCCTCGCTGCTAGGCCGAAAAGGAAGACGCCATCTTGCCTCAGCTTTCAACTTCTTTGTAAGGCCCTACTTGCCTCAAAAGACAGCAGAGAACATTGTTATTATCTTTTTAACGATATGCTTATGAACACTTCTAGCCCCCAAAGCCCCAATCCAAGCCTCCTTTGATCATTTTGCTAACACGTTTCAGGCCTTGCAGCCTGGCTCCATTGTGCTAGGCCGCAAAAGAGGCAGCCATCTTCCCTGTTCCCCATGGTTCCAAACAGAACAGCTTTTGCCTGTGTCTTTTGGATACAGCACTCTCCTTCAACAAGGTAAGGCGGCAGTACGCAAATACTATTCACAGCAGACTAAAGAGAAAATAATGACTATCTTTTTATTCTTTCCTTTTAAGGATTGTTTACTCCCCCCCCCCCCCCGCCCCAGTTTTTACTGAGGCAAAAAACTACCAGAGCAGGCTTTGGCCTACTCACTCTAACAGGCCTGACACATACAGTCCCCATGGCCTACTATACATCCGGGCCCTGTTTGGAGTGGGATGGACCATGGATGATGGACTTGCATATGGGAGTTGTAGTTCACCTGCCCCACTGAACCCTGCTATTTCTTATTTATACTACTATTGCTTGACATTACTTTTATGTTTTATTTATATGGTGGATGTTAGCACGTGGCTTAATGACCTTGCAAGCCACTTTGGGTCCATTGCAGAAAGGCGGGGGAGAAATATCAGAATTAAATAAATACATAAATAAATAAATGTCTCAATGGTATGTATGGTTGGAATGACCTTCTGTCGGGAGGGCTTGAATGGTCTCTTCCTTTGTGGCAGAAGGGGCTGGACTGGATGACCTTCAAAGACCCCTTTCAAATCTAGGACTCTATCTATCTCCCAATCGTATGTATGACTGGATGGCCATCTGTCAGGAGGGCTTGGATGGTGTCTTCCTTTACAGCAGAAGGGGCTGGACTGGATGACCTTCAGAGACCCCTTTCAAATCTAGGACTCTCTCTATCTCCCAATCGTATATTTATGACTGGATGGCCATCTGTCGGGAAGGCTTGGATGGTGTCTTCCTCCATGGCAGAAAGGGGTTCGACTAGATGGCCTTTGGGGCCCCCTTCTAACTCTAGGATTGTATGGAAGCCTTTAAACCAGGCATGGGCCAACTTGGGCAGGTGTTTTGGACTCCAACTCCCACAATTCCAGAGAGCCTACCCCATGATGCGCTTTATGTCCTGGTGCCGTTTGCAGGATGATGGGCCATGGGTGATGGGATATGTAGTACTTTCAATCGCTACAATTCCCACAGACCACTGCGATGCCCACCAGTGATGGAACTGGACCAAATTTGGCACACAGATGGGACATGCAGTACCTTCACTCGCTTCTTGAGACCACAGCAACTGCTACATATGACAGAACTGAACCAAATCTGGTATATATATCCCAAATGACACACTTTATATGTTGCAGCAGTTTGGGGGAGGATGGACCAAGGACGATGGGATTTGCAGTACCTTCATCCAATTCACCTCCCACAGGCCACTGTGATTCCCATGAATGACGAAACTGTACCATACTTGACACACAGGTGCAATGTGGCCCCCTTTACGCCCTGGTCCAGTTTGGCGCAGGGTGGGCCATGGATGATGGGATTTGCAGTACCCTCACCCAATTCACCTCCCATGGACCACTGTGATACCCATGAAAGATGAAACAGTACCATACTTGACACACAGGTGCAATGTGACACAATTTATGTCCTGGTGTGGTTTGCAGGAGAATGCACCAAGGATGATGGGATTTCCAGTACCTTCATCCAATTCACCTCCCACAGACCACTGTGATGCCCATGAATGATGAAACTGTACCAAACTTGACACACAAGTGCAATGTGGCCAGCTTTAAGTCCTCCTGCCGTTTGAGGAAACAACTGACCAGGGAAGATGGGATTTACAGTACCTTCACTCACTTCCTCAGACCACTGCAACCCACACCAATGACTGATCAAGATCAAACTTGACACATTGCGTCCCCATGACCTACTTTACATCCTGGCGCTATTTGGAGGGGGATGGACCATGGACTTACATATGGGAGTTGTAGTTCACCCATACCAATTGAAGACAACTGACACTGGATCGAGATTAAACTTGGAACAAAGGCAAACAATTCCATTCTCAAATAACCCGGGCACCGCCGGGCCCCCAAGCTAGTATCTCAATAAAATCAACAACATTACAACAAGACAATAACATAAAAACAGAATCATCAACTGTTTTTAGATAGATAGAAAAAAAGTTACATGGGATGTGTGTTATATGCAAAATGAATCACAGTGTAATTATTAGTTCTGTTGGATTAACCTTTTCCAGATAAACACATGGGTTAGTGGAATATGGTCTTTTGCTTCTTAGTCTGATTCATATAAGAAACACATGGGAACCATGTTACCTCACAGGTACTATTATTTGTCATGGTCTTGCCAACATATCCCCCTACCCTCAACTATCAATTGTAGTATTAAATCAATCAGCAAAGCTGCTCTTTGTTTTGTCTCAAATTTGTCTTCAGAACACATTAGCCTTCACAGTCTACCATCCTTTCCCTGACAGCTGAGTCTTCTGACGATTCTCTGCATTTGTTTCATATGGATGTATTACTCATGTTACCAGGTAAACAAGATCCAGAAGTAGTAAACAGTCAGACTTCAACCATTCTACTAATACTATAGGTTACAGATGGGTGAAGTGTATCCCTGATTATTATTTTTCTGAACTTCACTTTTTCCAGATTCTTTCTGGAAAAAGTGGCCTTCCAGACATTTTCACTTTCAAACTTATTTTTCAGCATTTTTCCAAGCTGTGTAGGGCACAGAGAGTACCACGGGTAGGTACCATTGCTGTATGCTAGAAGGGAAGGCATCCAAACTCTACTGCACATGCCCTTGAATCTCTGAACTGGATGGTCCTCAAAAGCAATAGTGGGGGCAGGGGGGGGGGGGACTTCATTCAGTTTCACAATGTTGTTGGACTTCACAGATGGGACAAAGTCCTCAGTTCACAGAAATATATATGCTGGAAGTCTTCCTCTTAAAATACAATTGCTTTTTTAAAACAAGGATTAAACTGCAGTGCACTGAATTCTGCCCTTTTTTCTCCTTTTAGTTTAGCTAAGATGTTTGATATTTTGAGCTGCGAAAGAAAAAAGAAACTTGTGAAGGCATATTTTCTTGTCTAAAATGAGCAATAAGGCTTCAGTATAGTTGATAATGAGCAGGAGCTCATCTCTGAAATATTTGTCGCAAACAGTGTTTGACAGTGAGAAGCTGAATAGCACATCCACAAACTAAAAGCACATGAAATGTGATCTAGATTCTCACCTGAGCAACGACCTTGCTGCTTGCAAAATCAATCACTGTAGTATTCAGCATGAAAAAGAAAGGGGAGGATGGGGAAGTACCAGTTCTTTCCTTGTTAGAATGTTGTTTAGGTTGCTGCTCAAGTAAGATTATAAGCAGGCAAAAATGGAAGCGGGTTCTGGATCAATGAACTTTCCTCTCCAATTGCTCTCCTCTTCAAACAAGGACATTTTGCTGCCTGACATGGACTAAAAATCGGTACCCCATCTATATCAAGACCACATATAGTATGAAAATCAACTCGGTTATTTTGGCACCTGGGGTGGGGAATTGTCATATTTCTCCTTGACATTTGTATAAAAATGCAACAATAGTGCCTGCAAACTAGGGGTGCACTTCTGATGTGAGCAAACCTCCAGATGAATGAGGCTGATTCAGATAACCTTTTTTCATGCAAGTGACAGGCACTCTGTGTTAAAATACTGTTTATCTTCTTGATTGTGTATCAGTTTTCACATAGGGTTATTCTTCTGAATTTAACAAAGGCTTGTAATCATGTTTTAAAAATGAGCATTTACAATAAAATCAAAAAGAAAACCCACAGAGAAAAGTGATTCAGTTTAAGTTTTTTTTTTTTGTTAAGTGTGTTTGATGTGCTGTTTTTAAAAGTCTTCACCACAAGGAAACTGCATGTTATGAAAGCATATATAACCACCCCGAGTCTCCGCAGGGAGATAGGGCGGGATACAAATAAAAATTTGTTGGATTATCATTATTATTATTATTATTATTATTATCATCGAAACAGATATGTTATTTCTTATGTTTAGTAAATAATATAAATTTTAACTATAGGTTGAATCCAAATCAGTGCTTGGAAAAGTTATTTTTTAGACTATACTTCTAAAAAGTATAATCTAATCACTGACCATGATACCTGGATAATTTAAAGACGTGTGGTCTAAAAAGTAACTTTACCATGCAGTGATTAATATTTAGTTATACTTCCACTAACTCTGTTAGAATCAATAGGATTAGACAGTTGTGACTAACTGAAGTGCCATTGATTGCAAAAAGTCTGCTCTAATCTGTCTCCATCCTTATATGCAGTAAATCAATCTGTAGAATTGCTTTGTAAGAAAATTTGTGCTTTCTGAAAAATATTTATGTACAATTGCTCTACCCACCACAAATTCAGAGCTTTTCCTCTCTTGTGTCAGGTATGCTTCCTATCCTCACGAGAGTTATAGTTTGATAAGGTACCAGCACTTTTTGACATAGAACACATATTTTGCTAAAGACTTTGCAAAACTACAACTTTAGCAATTGCATAGCATTGAGCTATGGCAGTTAAAGTGGTATCAGACTGCATTGATTCTGCAGTGTAGATGCATCCAAGTGACAGATCAGGCCAATTTGCATGCCCTTTTCTGCCTTCTTACATCCAATTCCCTCTGAAGCCTTCCTGCCCCCTATGAGCAACCAAGTCAGTGGTTCTCAACCTGTGAGTCCCCAGGTGTTTTGGCCTACCACTCCCAGAAATCCCAGCCAGTTTACCAGCTGTTAGGATTTCTAGGAGTTGAAGGCCAAAACATCTGGGGACCCACAGGCAGAGAACCATTGAACTAAATGATCAGGGCAACATGTGAACCCTCCCTCTCCCTGCCTAATCTTCTTATTAGTTTCCTGCTCAACTGATTTATTGAACCGTTGATCAGGGCATCATGTATGCCCTCCCTCTTCCCTCCCCACATCCAATCCACTCCCCAGCCTCCTAAAAAAGTGAGTGAGTGACTGAGGCAGAACACAAGTCCTCCCTCCATCTGATCTTCTTCCTCCTCCTACGTGAGTGACTGACCCAAATGAATGAAGGATCAGGGTAGCATATGAACCCTCCCTCCTTCCTCTCCTGTTCCCAGCCTCCCACCTGAGGGAATGAGTGAGTGCCTGAGTGAGTGATTGGCTTAGCATGCATGCCCTGCCTCTTCTCTCTTGTCCATCTGATCCCCTTCCTAGTATCGCACTCCAGTGAATGACTGATCACGGTTGCATGTGTATGTCCCTCCTCCCTCCCTCATTCAGTCTTCTTCCCAGGCTCCTGCCCAAGTGAATGACTGACCAGGACAATGGATACACCCTCCCCAATCCTCTTCCCAGCCTTCCATATGGATGAGTCACTGAGTGATTCAATAGGGTAGCACATGCATCCTCCCTCCTTCCTATCAGATTTCCTTCCTAATCTGAGAGACTGGGTGATTGATAGGGTCTGCACCACATGTCCTCCCTTCTCCTTCCTTCCTTGTCAGCTTTCCACCCGAGTGAGGGACTGAGTGACAAATCAGGACAGCACTCTTCCTCCTCTCTGCCCCCTTCCCAGCCAAAGTTAGTGACTGATCAGGCCAGCATGCAGGCCTTCTTCTGCCCTCGCCGCCATCCAATTATTTTCCCCAACTTCCCAACCACCCACTCCCAAATAGATGATTGAGTAAAGAAAGCACATGAGCCTTCCTGAGCAATGCATGTGACCTCTCTCCTCCCTGATCCCCTTCCAAGCCTTCCACAAAAGTAAATGACTCACCAATTGTGATAATGTATGCCCTTCCCTCTTTCCCATACAAGCCCCTTTCTCTTCCCTGCATCCCAAATAATTCTCTTTGCAGCCTTTGCTTATCAGAATAATTATTTTATATAGTTTAATAAATTGTAGTATGAATATGTCAAATGTACTGTATCTGTAACGCAGAAATGTAGTCAAACAATGTATTACATCATGTTGAATAGAAGAAGCTCTGGGATTCTTACAAGTGATAGTAGTTAAAGCATTTTCTCTGTATGTATGTTGTATATGACATTTCTCTTTTATTTGATTTTTTGGGTGCATTCTGCTCCCTTTTGAATATAACAGAAACCCTGAAAATTGTACAGATTGCTATATTTAGAAACATTGTTTTGTGTAACTTGTGTCTGATAAGTATACACAGAACTTTTATACTTAATGTGGTGCCAATTTCATTTTTCTAATATAGTTTCTGAGGGAAAAACAGACAGAATTCTCCAGATTAACATTTCAGCAACTAATGTCCACAACATTTTGAAAGTGTCCTTCCACAAACAATGAACATTTGATGGGAATAGCAAAAGACAGTGAAAATCTCACAATGAGAATAGAATTTCGAAGAAATTCCAGACAAGTACTTAAAACATGATGTTTGCCAGTTTTTCCCTGTCATTTGTGAGCAATAAATCATTTTCAGAGTTTACATTTTCACAGGAGCTGCCACTAGAACTACAATTAGTTACTGTCATTGAAAGCTGCTTGACATGTGTTCCACAGGGCAAAGTCACATCCCTCATCTATTCAGCTCACTCTTTTCATAAGCTAGTAGGTGGACAAACTAACTGCTGCTTTCTTTTTTGCTGTCATCATTTCATCTGGCTTATTTACTGCATGCCCAACAGTAGGATTTTTCTTGATCTCGATTTAACATTTCCACAGGAATACCTCAGTGATCCTGTAGCTGCAAACTTCAATGTGGGAATGATGGCCAAACCCATTCAAAGCTATCACTCAAAGCAAACGGCAATTTTCTTGAGAAAACTGTCTTTGAAATCAGAAGACCTGAAGTACTGGATATCTTGTTGACAAAAACAGGTCAAAAAAGGAAGAACATTGAAATGACATCTGCTATGTAATCTGTATTTATTTATCATTCTGGTGATGGAGAACCTGGAGACCTTTCAGATAACACAGCTACAGAACTTTAAGTGCCACAGACACATCCTTGAGAACCCCATGTTGTTTGTTGTAGGCTGGCACAGAATTTGTTTTAGGTTTATTTTTATTTATTAAAATAAACATACAATGTAAATGTCTGTTTCATACAGTGATAATATTGGGACTTCTATTATATTTTCATACTGCTGAGAGTTGGTTAACATTTCTAACATATTATCTAAATTTAAGGACTCTCTAGCATCTGTTTGAGTAAGACAGATAAGAGGTCTGAATTTCTGGACTCTGATCTTGGTTTCCTGTACTATTGTTTCCAGCCCTGTTTGTATTCCATAATTCCTGCCATTGACTTCTGGACTGTGACAAGTGAATTCCTGGCCTTTAATTTATGGACTTTTAATTGACTTGTATTCCTGATTTCCTGGCTTGACTTCTGAACTCTGACTTCTGATTGTATTCATGGATTTTTGGTCTTTGATTTCTGAACCCTGAGAATTGAACTCCTGGCATCTGATTGCTGGACTGTGACATTGGCTATTGTTTGTTGTTTCTGACCTGGCTCGGTAGTCCTCAGCTTATATTCACTAATTGGACTTTTTACTTTGGTGATTGATTTGTGTTTTGCAATTCTCTAATCCCAGCCAGACCCTGAAAGACTTAAGACTTTAGTTTTCTTTATAAACGAAATATGGTCTTTGGTTTACCTTACCTCAACCCTGATATCGAGACCACTCATGTTACTTGACCTTACTTATTGGTAGAAGAAAGAGACACAGAATATGCTCCTAAAACATTCCTTTACAAATGTGGTTTGTCATTTAATTATTCACAAGTCTTCCTCCTAAGTCACAAAATTGACAAAGCTTCCAACATTGATGACTTATTTATTCCTCCAGATTTTTTCAATAATACTAACACCATAATGCAGCATAAGTCCCACAAATGGAGGCCTTTCAATAGGATTCACTAGACCAAAATTAGCAATTTGCCGAATTTGCATGTTTAATAGGCTGTTACAATGAGGTCTCTAATTTTCTACATGACCCACCATTTCTATTGGATTGCAGCTGTTCACTCAGTGGAGGACCAAGATAAAAATTTAGGTGGAAGCTACAAGGCTGTGAAGTTCATAGAAAGAGCCACTAAATTAGTTCTGGGAAAATAATGACTACAATGGGGACTAGGGACACAGTACTTCCATGAAAGTGGGAAAACTGCAAATGAAAAACCTTATTTTTTACCTGAGAGAACAGGGTAAGAAATTTCCACTATCTGAATAAGACTATAGAATCACTCCAAGAGACCTAGAAATTCCCAAAAAGAACATATTAATTTAATCTGTGAATAATCAAATCTACAAAAGTTAAACCCACAAATGTGGAGAGTTGAGTGTACTGTTTTCCCAAAGCTCCTTGGGTATTGCATTTACAACATGCATAGAAATGGCCACAGTCTAACAAAGATGGAATATGGGAAGCAACTGTTGCCCTCCAAATGTTGTGAGATTTCAACTCCCATCATCCTCTGTCCATGGAACCATGATAGTTAAAGTAGAATTGTAATGCTCTAACTGTACAGTGTGCTGTAGAAACATTGAACTGACAGTCATCATGGTATGTCCACAGGGATGGAGAAGGGATCTCAGGAATAAAATGTGTTGAGTCGCCCTGTTAGCCCATTCTTCTTCCAAGAAACTCAGAATGGTGCCCATGTAACTATATAATATTTATCCTCATAACCACTGTGGGAGTGTAGTCAAGCAGAGAAAAAGAATGAGAATGAAGAGGTTGCAAATAAAATTGCCATATCAAACATTGATAGTTTACTTGAATTAATGATGATAACAGGATTTAGCTAAACTGACATCTGAATGCCTTTGGCTTTCTAAAACCTACGCACTCTCATCAGCAAATGCCAGCCCAGCACCTTGCTCATTTTGTCCCTCTGCAATTTTAGATGTATTTGTGCTCTCGGCCAGAATAATGACTATGTGACCCACAGGACTGGCTGCTTGAATGACTGCTCTTTGAAGGAAATAACAGGTTTGGAACCTATTTGTTCCCTCTTTATGGCACAGGAACAAATATCAATAGTGCCCATTTGATACTGTCACTCAGATCAAAAGCAGCTTGGGAGCACATGTGAAAGAGAGAGGGGAGAGAAAGAAAAGGGGGAAAGACAGGTCAATACTTCTTCATCACTTAACAAGGATGGGTAGAAAAGAACTTGGACCTGAGCCTGACAAGTATAGGTCAATGACAGAAATCTGTCATGCTGTCTTCAATCACATGACTGTGTACCATCAGGTGTTGAGCTCAAGGTCCCATCAACCAATGGTCAGGGAGTGTGGGAACTGTCCTTGGAAAAACTAAAGATTTCCACTCCTGTTCTAACAGAACCAGTAGTGGTTTATTATTTATGCATTATTTATTTATTTATTTTATACCGCTTTTGTCCTATGGATGGGATTCAAATCAGCATATATCTATATCTTGGTTTTTGTCAAATGACTTCAGAACATCATGCATGGTTCTCCTTCTCCTCACAAATCCTATCAGGTAGGTTATGGCAAAGTGAATATCATGGCTCAATGGAGACTTGGATCTCAATTTCTTAAGTTCGTTATCAAACACTGTTAGGACTGTATCACATTGGCATATGGATTTGCCATGCACTGTGGTGAATCCGTGGGGTCCTGGCGGGGGCATGGAGAACCCATCACCCCACATCCTGTATTGCCTAACAACTGCCTTCATCCCACAGGAAGACGCATCCAGCACCCAGCTTTTCCCCATTGTTTGAAAGGCAACACAGGAAGCCTCCTGTGTTGCTACCATGGTGGCGTACATCACTTGGTCTCCCCTTTTGCCATGGAACCCAGACGGAAGTAGATGTGCATGTTGTAATAGCCTCTGTGGCAAAAGGAGAAAGCATGCGGCAAACAATGGGCAAATTCCTCCATCCAATGAGATCATTAAACATTACACTGCAGTGGTTTTACTAATATTTGTTCTCACCAGATCTCAGGTTTCATATAACCAGAATTCTTCTGTGTTTAATTAATAGATTCCCCTACCAAACTGATATCTAAAATCAATTCCCATCAGCTGAAGTTATCAAACCAAAGAGGCTTAGTCTGCAAGTTCCAGTATTATTTCTGTTATTGCACTGTACTGCAAAATGACAGTGATTCGTACATTTGTCTACCACAGTGCTCCTGCTTTTTCAAACTAAGGATCCTGGGATCTTTGGAGGAAATTCAGCTGGTTAAACTTTCTCTAACATTCCATTTCTGCAGCACAAAAGGCTAACTGGTTAAAGTTTTGCCTGACCCAAAGTTCCTGAAAGCTCCAAAGCCTTGTTAGATAAAAAGGCAGCAGCAATCTTGGTTGTGTCTGGCAGTTATGTGCCACAGAATCAAAGTGATATTTATCTTTTAACAACTACAAAAAATCTGCGATGCCTTCGGAAAGTCTTATCAAAATATCAAGTCTAAAGGCTTGGCTGTGCCTTTAAGACTTTAAGTGGTGACTTAGATCAGGACAAGCTTTTAGGCTGAAATAACAAGCAGGGAGACACACTAAGGAGTACTGCAATGTCAATAAAAAACAGGTAGGAATGTGTTGTGTTCAAAATCAATTATTTAAAAACAAACCAGTTTTAATAATGTAAGAATTATTTTAATTGTTTTAAATGCTTATTCCCTCAGCACATGTTAAGAATTCCAGTGACTTTGCAGAGATCTGAAAGAGCTAAATCTATATTTTCCCCAATAGCTTCAGAACTATTGGGGAAAATATAGTTGGAGCAATTTAGATGGATAAAGCCTGTGTGTTTTTCCTTATCTATCTGTAGGTAACAGAGAGAAAGAAAATTGTGCGTGTAAGCATATGTCTAGTGTGTGTGAGAGAGATTTCAACTGTATCAAGCAGGTATGCAGAAACATGTTTGAGTGACCAGAAGTTATGTTATACCACTCCCGGTTTAGGGGAATTGGGGGTGGAAGTGGGAGAACAAGGTCTAAATTGATCATATTGCAATAGTTTGGGCTAATTTAAGACACTGGGGACATTTTCCTCATCTTTTAAAACAGAAAAGGAAACTTAAGAATGTTCTGGAGAACTTGGAACCTGTGACAAAGAGACTGAGTCCTCAGACCACATTTTCCCCACACTGGCTGTAAATGAAAGTTTATTTATGTATTTACTGCATTTCTATACTGCTCTCTCTCACCCCGAGGGGGACTCAGAGTGGTGTACAACATGGCAAAATTCAATGTCGCCAATATACATATAAAAACAATACATCACATGACCTAAAATCATAACATATAAATATGAGTTAAACCATTAAAACACTATACATAAAACAACAGATAAAACATTGAGATTTAACATTGCATCATACCTATTCTCATCATTTAGCTGCTTATGTCCACATCATGCTAGATATTATACTGTAATACTGTCACTCGCCAAATACCTGCATGCACAGTCAAGTTTTAAGTTTTTTCCTGAACACAAGGAGGGAGGGGGCCAATATAACCTCACTGGAGAGGGAGCTCCACAGCTGAGCGGCCACCACCGAGAAGGCCCTGTCTATCATCCCCACCAATTGCAACTAAAAAGGCAATGGGACCAAGAGCAGGGTCTCCCTGGCCAATCTTAACATTCGAACTGGTTCATAAAGGGAGATATGTTTGGACAGGTACCCTGGACTGGAACCATTTAGGGATTTATAGGCTAAAACCAGCACTGAATTGTGCTTGGTAGCAGACTGACAACCAATGGAGCTGACACAACAGGGCGGTTGTATGCTCCCTGTACGCCACTCCAGTAAAGAACCTGTCTTCCACCCATTGGACTACTTGAAGCTTTCCAACAGTCTTCAAAGGAAACCCCACGTAGAGTGCATTGCAGTAGTGTCTTGGAGATGTAACGAGCGTGGACTACTATGATAAAGTCTGGCTTCTCTTGAACCTTCAGGAGGGAGGGAATGTGGAGTGTCTTTGAAAGGATGGAGGTTATCATAACTTATTGCAGTTATGGTCAATAGAGACAATACTAGATTAATAGGAAGCAGTTTTGTGCAAGGTCAACATATTTATTCATCTAGTCCATAGTTGTGCTCAACTCAGATACCATCTCGAGAACCACACATCCTCCGCTATTGACTAGATGGATAAATATGTTGACCTTGCACAAAACTGCTTCCTATTAATCTAGTATTATTTCTATTGACCACAGCTGTACAACTCAAATCAGTCCAAAACAGATTAATCAAAGGATAATGGGAATTCCAATTAGATAGATCTCCTTCTGATAGTTTTATTCTGAAATGCAAGAATGAGAAACCACCAAAAGAATTTCTCAGCAATGAGGTAGCACAATAGTTTTTGGGTTTTTGTATATCTTCAGGCTGTGTGGCCATGTTCCAGAAGTATTCTCTCCTGACATTTCGCCCACATCTCTCTCCTCTGCAGGAGTCTACCGGATACCATACAGCTGTGGACAAGTATACATAGGGACCACCAAACACAGTGCCCAAACAAGAGTCAAAGAACATGAAAGGCACTGCAGACTAATTCAACCAGAGAAATCAGCCATAGCAGAGCACTTGATGAACCAGCCTGGACACAGTATATTATTTGAGAACACAGAAATGCTGGACCACTCCAACAACTATCATGTCAGACTACACAGAGAAGCCATTGAAATCCACAAGCATGTGGACAACTTCAACAGAAAGGAGGAAACCATGAAATTGAACAAAATCTGGCTACCAGTATTAAAAAACTTTAAAATCAAAACAGTAGATGGGAACCAACACTCAGAGGGCAGAGGAGCCCCAAGGATGGCTAATGACTGAACAAAGGATGCCCCCAGGCAAGAGACAAACCTTTCCAATGCTAATTAGGGTGATTAACTGAAACATTAATGTTGTCTTCCCACTGACAAACATTAATGTTGGCTTCCCACTGACAAAGGACTCTTGCCACACCCTGGACTCTCCACAGATATATATATTTTTTTCCTTTCCTTTCCTAGTTTATCCATGCCTCACAACCTCTGAGGATGCCTGCCATAGATGTGGGTGAAACGTCAGGAGATAATACTTCTGGAACATGGCCACACAGCCCGAAAGATATACAACAACCCTGTGATCCCGGCCATGAAAGCTTTTGACAACACAATAGTTTTTTCTCAACAGAGTTTTTGCATTTCGGTGAACTATTTTTTAGTGCAAATTCCATCAACTGTGTAACTGAACTGTAGTAGAAGTGGATATGTTACATGAACTTTTAAAGATTAGAAGCATCAAATGGATTGTTCACTTAAGCCTTCTGGGCTGGCTATGTGCATATTCTTTATTTCACAGGGAGAAAATTCAGCCAATTTGTGCACAGGCATTTTGTGAAAATTGTGGAAAATTCAATTGAAAAAAATTGTGAAAAATCTAGCAAGGCATAACAAATGCTCAAAAGACTGTCGCTATGTGACAAGGCAGTCTGGCCTGTCAAGAACAAGTAATAGAGCAAGATTTCTTTGTTGGCGTGTACAAAGATGGGATGCAGCTTATATTCAATTCCACCGATACTAAAAGTTGCTCATTTCACTTTTCCCACTTTTTCTCAGATTTCTCTTTCTCTTCCAGGGACCAGAAGACATCTGTACTTACTTGCAGTTTGCTTAGTGAAAACTAGATATCTCTTTTTGGTTCGGTTAATTAGAACTAGACCTGTCTTACCTACTATTTCAATGTATTTCTTCTTGATGAACATTAGCTTTCTCATTTTAAACAAAATATCTGTGTGACATGTTCCAGGAAAAGAAAGCCTGCCAATCAGTCTGATAATCAATAAATCCACACACATGCATACTGTAAAAAACCATATTAGGCTAACATTCAATCCAGTATCGTTTACTCTGACTGGTAGTGGCTCTCCAGGTCTTTCCCATCATCAGTTTTTAATTAGTGCTTTGATTACAATGTGCTCTATAAATTTCATGTATGTTTGTATGTATCTACAACCAGAGATGCTAAAGGCTGATCCTGATATCTTTCACACATAAGCACGTGCTGTCCCACTGATATCTCCCAAAAGCTGTCACAGCTCTACCAAGTCATTTAAAGTCTTGAAACAATGCCTCTGCTGTTTCTCCTGCCAGGTTCTACTGTTGGCTCCATCACTTCACTCACCTTTCATGTCTGCTGCATGGCAAACATTTTTTTTTTTTTCATGTCAGGAGCAACTTGAGAAACTGCAAGTCACTTCTGGCAGGTGGACTCCAATGTCAGTGGGAAGGTTAATCTATTTTCTATAAGATGATTATATTAGAAATCTTTTTCCCATGTATTTTGAACAGCAGGAATTTGGTTTATCCATGCTTGTATGACTGGGCATTCCTACTCTATTTTGCCTGGTCATCTAGTCACTTAACAAACTTCAAACTTTCAAGATCCCTGAATTGAATTACATTGCCAGCCATCTCAAATATGAGAAGACCTCATATTCAATGCACCCCCATAGGAGAACCTTTGGAAATTATAAAACAGGTGGGAAAGAATTTAATGATGTCAACTGAAATAGTTATTGAGACACACTGTGAGATAAAACACAGCTTTGTCTAAGCATTCACATATTTGTGATACTTACAGATCATTTTGGAGGGATATAGTTCAGATGAAACAAAGTACACACATTAAAATGCAATCAGTTAAAAGGTGCACAATTGATAAAATACACTCAAACATGCTTCAGTCAATAATAACAATAATAATAATAATACTTTATTTGTATACCACTCTATCTCCCCGAAGAGGGAAGGGTATCAATTAAGTCAAACATACATGAATAAACACTCTATAAAGCTGTGTAACAAAATACGGTAGCATAGACTTTCATGCAAGCAACCCAGTAAGAAAAGAATGGGAAGAAAATGTAAGTCAGACTAGGAAAAATAAAAAAAATCACATCATAGCATATTGAGAAGAAGGTCCAGTTAGACCATAGAGTGGAACTTTTGCACTCTTCTGGTGGTACAGGCAGTCCCCAAGTTACACGCTTTGTTTTTAAGTTGAAATTGTATGTACATTGGAACAGGTATGTTTTTTAAGTGTAACTCCAGGCATAGCTTTGGATAACAAAGGGAAGGATTAAAAAACCCCGTGGAGTTTGTTTTACTGTCTGTGCCCTTGTTTAGAAGATTTCACCTCAGTATCTGTCCTGTGATAAATTTGGCTTGTTATGGAAACAAGAACTGGTGAGAAAGCTTCCGTAGATACACCTTTTTTCTAAGATAATTCCAGGAATGAATTTCCCTTCCTAGGAGCAGATTTTTCTCACTTGCTGTTGTATCACTTCTGTTCTTAACTATGAATTGTTTGTAAGTTGGATATTTGTAACTTGGGGACTGCCTGTAATCACAAAACTTTATGTCAGTTATAATTAAATAAAAATCCATTTGAGAATCATGGGATTTTTAAGGCCTAGTACAGATTGCACCATATTGAAATTGACTACTGTCTGAAAGCAAAATGTACATTCAGATGCTGCAAAATTGCAGTAAAATAGGTTGGATATGTCAGCACTGGCCTGAGATATTTCGTTGTAAAGCATTAGTAATGCCAAGAGAGATGTCCTCTCCCACATTTTACATGGGCATTCTGTCCCTTGAAAAATTTCCTCCTCATGCAGAGATGCTCTTAATATTCTCTGAGCGTTCCACATTAAGAGAGAAATGAAAGTGGAGGCAAAAAAGGGAAATAATATCCGCCCATCAATTTCTTCCTATTGATTTTAGTAACACTTCTTGCATCTCTGGTATGGATTTTCTCAGTATGTAATATACTCTCAATATATTCATGACCTCATGCACTTCAAGGCTGCTTCTTAAAGATCAGCAAATGTGTGCGGTCTATTAAGACACACTTTCCAAATGACACCTTCAACAGACTGAGCTGTTCTTTACTGCTACTAAATTAACAAGAACATTGCCTTTGCAGGAAAAGGAAGTCTCGGTTTTTCTTCTCATTGGCAGACCAATCAAGACATTGTATGGCAAACGTAGGTAAAAGGCAGCCAGCTTCTTTAAAGTTAATATTATTTAAGTTGAGGAAAATCACCCATGAGAATTGCCGGTTTGAATGGAAGGAGGATTTTTAAATTGTTTCCCACTAACTTCCTACAATTCACAGAACCACCCGGACGTTATGTGAGCTATAGGCATGATCATGGAAAGAGTTGCAGAAGTAGAAATAAGGGCAGGGACTTTGAAACTGTTGAAACCATTGCTTACCCCTGCTAAGGAAAAAGGATATCTTGTCCTCACCTCTTTCCTCATACAAAAAGCCAGAAGTACTAAGTCACTGGAGAAGAAGAAAGGTTAACCACATCTCTCCTGTCACCATAAAACTCTCTGGGTAAGCTTTTTCACTAATGGGAATAATTTAAAAAACGCATTAAGGGGTTTTTACAGCCATGCTTGTTAGGCACTGCAGTTCAAAATGTCTTTTTACTAAGTTATGTTGATGTCGGCAACAAAGTATCTGATTTGGGCTACTGGGGTGCCTCATCTATGCCCTTCCACATCTGTAATGCCCACAGAATTGGTGGAGGAAGCTGAACCTCCTCCAGACAACTGCTAAGAAACTCCTTCAAACTTGTGCAGGCAGTCCCCGTGTTACAAACATCCCAACTTACAAATAACTCATAGTTAATAACAGAGATGAGACAACAGGAAATGAGAGAAATCTATCCCTAGGGAGGGAAATTTGCTGAAAGAGTTGTCATGGGAAAAGGGTGTACCTGCTGGGACAGAGGGGAATCAACACATTGGGATGGAACACCCGTATTATTTGTAGAGTGACATCATAAATAAGGAATAATGGAGGAAAAGCCCATGCCTCTTAATCAAATGATAGAAGTCTGTGTTTTGGGATCATATATGACACAACACTGCTCTTGCTCTTCTCTTTCCAGCAAGGACAGTGAGTGAAATTTTCATCTCACAATGGCCTGCCATCACAAGATTTGTATGGGTTTGGGGGAGTTCCTGTGAGATTTGAAAACGTCTGGGATCCTATTTACCACAGAAAACCCTTTAACAGTATCTATGTGTAAGGAGGGGATAGGTATATGCAGCTCTTCCCAAACAATATGTACAGTGGCTGAAGACTAAAAATGTGTGGACCTCTGCTTTACACTAAAAGTGAGTGTGAACCTTTAGGAAGTCTGAAAGATATAATCCAGGAGCAAGTGGCTTGTAGAAAGAAGCAGAAGACATATAAGTCCATTTCTGTGGGGGACTGGAAGGTGGGAATATAAACACAGCCAGCAAGAACTAAAAATTGCTCTTTGAGTCAAGAAGGGAGAGGAATGGAACATGGTACGTTAGAGAAGGCTGACCTGCTGGCAACCCAAGCAGGAGCATTCCATTATTATTATTATTATTATTATTATTATTATTAGTAGTAGTAGTAGTAGTAGTAGTAGTAATAGCACTTTATTTATATTCCACCTATCTCCCTGAGGGGACTCAGAGTGGATTACAGCATATAAAGAGACATAGACAAACTTTCAATGCCTTGTTACAATGAACTACAATGAAACACAAATACACAGACAAAGGCAAAGGCCTCTCCTTTTTCATTCGAGCTCTGGAGGTGGTGTTAATCTCTGGCTCTGAGGGAGGTGCTCATCTCCATTTCCAAGCTGAGGAGCCTGCATTGTCAGTAGACACCTCCTGGTCATGTGGCCGGCATGACTGCATGAAGCATCTTTTTGCCTTCCTGCCAAGGAAGTATATATTGATCTACTCACACTTGCATGTTTTCAAACTGCTAGATTGGCAAGAGCTAGGGGTAACAGCAGGAGCACTCCCCATCCCATGGATTTGAAATGTCAACCTTCAGGTCAGTAGTTCAGCAGCAACCGGATTTAACCCATTGTGCCACCATGGCCCATAGTCAACACTTTTGATAGACCTTCTTTCATAAGAAAGAAATTTCACCAAAGTGCCAGTGAAAGCTGAAAACCTTCAAATCAGCAGAATGACAAATTTAAAGAGCTATCCAAGGTGCTAAAACCCATTTTCAGAATAGAGTCCAGAGTGGACCAGCTGCCTCTCTGACGTAGGAGCCACTTATGCCAGAAGTCACTGCAACATGCCCCAATGCTACTTTGCTCTGATGGAGAAAGGTGGCAGTGCCAGTAATTTCTGACATACAGTTGGGTAGAAGAGTTTGACTTTTCTTCAGACAAAATATAAAAGGGTAGCTGAAAAAAAACCCTTTGAAGGCCTTTCAAACTCCAACACTTCACACTTCTTACCACAGAAACACAGGCAGCCAGCGTTATTTGTCAAGTCATCAATCAGAATGGCATGAACAAGCTTTGCATTCTCCCCATACTTAAAAGTTCCAAGGTGCTTGTTCATTATGTTTTGCCACCAGTGAGAAGAAAAGTCATCTTATTCTAATGGATGTACAGTATGCAAACAGGTTCATTACTGGGAAAAACTGTTCGTACAAGACATTATTCCAAAATGTAATTGGAACAGCATGTTTGGCAGATTATTAAGACCACTTATTATCCTTTGAAAAACAAAAAGCTGGGAAGGAGAAATGTTTATACATGTCTGGTTTTTATTTTTTTATTTTTTTCCAAGGAGCTTGTTGCTGCTTTTATCTGTATCAGACAAGACACGTTCACAGGTGTTCTGATGCAGGTTGAATTTTAAGCAGCCTCACTTTATGGAAGGCTAGGCTGCCAGAAGACTATATCATTGTGTCAAGAAATGGATAGAGAAGCGCATTTCCCTGGGTACTTGCAAAGCTCGATTGGAAAATAATGACATGATTAAGATTTTTTTAATGATCTGGAACACCAGTTCTTCCTTTTAAATATTTTTTTACAGTTCAGATACGTTACATCTCACTCACTTGCCAATATATTTATACAATGCTACTATGTTTTTTTTCCAACAAATAGCAATGGAAGCATACCTGATTAAAAGTGATCTTTTTTTAAAGTTGACATCAAAACATTATACTGATGCTATATTTTATTTCTAAAAGGAAACCTACCGGTAACTATAAAGCTACCACTGCAATCTTATGCAAACGTTTCTGAACATAATACTTCCAGAAAATAATGCAGAGAATTTCAACTTGAAGCCATATTTTCCAAACAATATTACCTGTCAAGGTGTAATCACAAAAAAAAAATTGTCTCATTAGTTTTTAAGCAGAAAATGATTTTTTTTTGCTGTTTTTGCTAGTGATGAAAAAGTGCTGGTGTTCTCATAGAGCTGAAAAATTGGTGAACGATGACAATTTTAATGTCTCAGCCTGCTGAGACATCTGTAAGAATGTGAGGAAGGCAGAGGGAAGCACTATTGTAGTAAAAAAAAGCATACCCCCTTAATCTAATGGGAAGATATACCAGCCGTGGCTCAAGACATGATGATAAACATCCGATAAGTGATTGCAAGGGTGGGGTTGGGGAGACGATAAAAAGGAAAGACACAGAGAAGGAAGGGAAGGGGGGAGACCAGAAAGAATGTGGGGAGATGCCTTTGAATTTTTCTGTGAAAAGATTGCAATAAAAGGACTATTGTGACTAACCAGCTCACCTGCTTTTCTGTGAGACTATTATCCTGTGTTTACATTACCCACACAGAAGAGAAAAAGCTTTAGACATGAATGCCAAAACTTATGCCATTCTTCCTTCTGTGGAAGAGGTAAAAACTCCCACAACATTAGAGTTCTAACTAAGATTGAGAAAACTGGTGAGTATTCTTTAGATGCCTAGCTAATGCTTTTGCACAATTGAGATTGCTGATTATATATAATCTATGTATGATTAGATAGGCATCTTCATTTCAGATGTGAAATGATTATATCAGGTGAAGCCAGCAACATGTTAAGGGCTAGGAAAAGTTGTTTCTTTCCCCGCTTTTTTCTTGTACAGAACCCATCAGCACAATCATAATCCCAGTGCTTGTAAATGAAGGCACTGGGATTGCTGCCCTCATATCCTTACTGAGACTACTGTCCTAATATCCTGTTTGTTGGCTTCCATCTTTGTATCAGTTGGCCACTGTGGGAAATAGAAGCTTCATCTAGACCAGTCCTTTCCAGTTTTGTCTGGGACATGGCCTTTTGTTCTCTTTGGTTCAGTATCTATCATCGCCTAGTTCTACACAATCACTATTGAGATAATCAGAAACATTGTTGCAGCCAAGGGATAATTTATTTTGAACTAGACCAGTGATTCTCAGCTTGTGAGCCCCCAGGTGTTTTGGCCTACAAGTCCCAGAAATCCCAGTCAGTTTACCAGCTGTTAAGATTTCTGGGAGTTGAAGGCCAAAACATCTGGGGACCCACAAGCTGAGAACCACTCAACTAGAAGTTCTCTAGTTCCAGTCAGATGTCTTTCAGATATCCCTAGGAAAGCTGCTCTGTGGCCTATATGTATTGTGGCGTGGTTATGTAAAATAAAAATAAATATGTAAATTGAAGCTTTATCACCGTCTTTAAATCAAAATAAACTTTGCTGTGTAATAAGGCTGTCACATAGGTTTGAATAAAGCAATAACTGGTTCTTTATTCAGGTTCAAGAGTTCAAACACATATATAGGGCAACAATATGTAACAGTCCTTTTAAACATGTCTCATCTCTTCTTTAAATAGTCAAACTTTGGAGAGCACGACAACCATTACATTTCTGACCAAAAATTCCTGTCAGCTTCTTTCCTCCACTCTCCAGAAGAAGAAAATATGAATTATAATGTCAGTTAGAAAAAACGGTTGGTCTGCCTCTGCAAAGCCAGAGGCAGCAACCAATCAGAATGCTGGCTGGTTCAGCCAAGCAGCTGTCGCCATAGCAACCCCTTTCCAGTGAACTCCTCGCAATGTGGAGTCTCTATTCTATATTCACACACACACACACACATATATATGCATATATATAGCAAATTTTCTGGCCCCATTGTAGTTTTATTTCAGTAATAGGAGCCTCCGGTGGCCTAGGGGATAAAAGCCTCGTGACTTGAAGGTTGGGCTGCTGACCTGAAAGCTGCCAGGTTCGAGCGTGGATGAGCTCCCTCTATCAGCTCCAGCTCCATGTGGGGACATGAGAGAAGCCTCCCACAAGGATGGTAAAACATCGAAACATCTGAGCGTCCCCTGGGCAATATCATTGCAGACGGCCAATTCTCTCACTCTAGAAGCAACTCCAGTTGCTCCTGACACGAAATTTTTTTTTCAATAATGCCTACTTCTTTTTATAGGTTTATCTTGTACCAAGACAGTCCCCAGGGTGCTGCACATTGAAAACCTTCCAATGTCACTTGGTGTGACAAGCACCCTCTGCACACTACACGCCCAACGATGTCACTGAACACCCTTTGTGCTTAGATCCTTGTAAACTTGCCTCACTTTTGATACTCCTGAACAGTTTCTTCCAGCATCTTTTGTAGCCTCTTAAATCAAAAGATTATTACATAAGTTAAAGTGTGTGAGAGTGCTTCCTAAATTCTATCAGCATGTTAAGTGCGGCACCAGGGGAGCTAACACACTGGATAAAATGTATACCAACACTAAACAGGGCTACAGGGTAATAATATTACCACACTTGGAGCAGTCAAATAATTTGTCATTGTTCTTGGCATTGGCATATACTTCTTTCAGGAAACAGGCCCTGCCTAAAACAAAGACTGAAATTCTGGCCTGCAGATGCCTCCCAACAACTTCAGGATTGCTTTGAGAGGACAAACTGGAACATTTTCTATCACCCAGACTTGGAAAAGCAGTCCTTGATTTTCCTAGCTTTTCAATGCTAATTAAGGTGATTAACTACAACATTCACACTGACCTCTCTCACCCTAGACTTTCCATAGATATATATTAACATCTTTGCTTAGTTTTCTACATACCTCACAACCTCTGAGGATGCCTGCCATAGATGTGGGCGAAACGTTAGGAGAGAATACTTCTGGAACATGGCCATACAGCCCGAAAAACATACAACAACCCAGTCCTTAAGTTACAAACATCCAGCTTACAAATGTTTGTAACTCAAGGACTGCCTATAATTGATAATTGAATAACTTTATTGTCATTGTAAATTATACAACAAAATTAAATGTTTTATCCAGCACACATCTCAAAAACAACACACCCATCCCTCCAAACTCTAACCACCACCATCACACAGCCCGCAATGCCACATCAATGAGAAACCATGGAGTTCAATATAGTTACAGCTTATAAATAAGGAGCCCCTGGTGGTGTTGTGGGTTAAAGCCTTGTGACTTGAAGGTTGGGTTGCTGACCTGAAGGCTGCCGGGTTCGAATCCAACCTGAGGAGAGCACGGATGAGCTCCCTCTATCAGCTCCAGCTCCATGTGGGGACATGGGAGAAGCCTCCCACAAGGATAGTAAAAACATCAAAACATCTGGGCGTCCCCTGGGCAACATCCTTGCAGACGGCCAATTCTCTCACACTAGAAGTGACTTGCAGTTTCTCAAGTCACTCCTGACACGAAGAGAAAAAAAGCTTACAAATTACTCACAATTAAGAACAGGGGTGAGACACCAGGAAGTGAGAGGAATCTACTGCTAGGAAGGAAAGTTCACTCCTGAAAGAGTTATGGGGAAAAGGTGGCTCCACTGAAGCTTTCTCACCAATCCTTGTTTCTACAACAAGCTAAATGTTAAAAATTCAGTTATTACAGGGACAAAAAGTGTGGTGAAATCTTCTGAAGAGACAGCAGAACGAACAACACAGGGGTTCCCTATGCTATCCAAAGCTTATATGTGGTTGGAGTTGCACTTTAAAAATGTACTTGTTCCGACTTGCATAAGAATTTAACTTAAGAATAGACCTATAGAATCTCTCTTGTTCGTAACTTAGGAACTGCCTGTTTAGGGCTGCACTAGACCAATGAACAGACACTTAAAGGGCAATTTTAGTGAGTTGAACCTTTTAAGAATTGTGGGTTTTTCCGCCCTAAAATTAGGCAATGGAAAACAGGTGGTGAACAAAGAGAGAAAATGGACCATTTGAACCCCTAAGGAAAGCTAGGATCTGACTCAACTATACGCCCACCTCAGTATGTACTTTTCTAAGTGGTTCAGGCTTTGAAGCTGAATTAAAACTTAACTGGCACATTCAAACTGAAGTCTACACCTATGTTTTAGCATACATATTCAAGTATATCCCTAAAATGTGGATATATTTGCAATAAATACTCTAATCAAGAAGTGATTGCCTGCAGCTCCCTGTTGTGTGAACAAATTCACACTTCCTTATAGGTAAAGTGCAAAACAACCTAAAAATAGGAATTTCTACTCTTTCATACTAAAAATTAAATCTGCTTTCATAGGGCAAGACTGGGTTCATGGTCGTCTTCATGCATAATGCTGTAACTGGCAGAAGAAATTTGGGAGTGAGATAACATGGCACCCTTTCTATGGCATTACATATGACCAGAAAAGTAGCCTAGAGATCCATATTTGATTGTCAGGCATAGAGCAATAGCAAATTTCTAAAAAGATAAAGGATGACATTAACTGTTACTGTGCTTTTGACCCCTCTGCAGCAGGTCTCATGCATTAATGAACGTTACACTATTTCTAATGTAGTGTAGAATATTGTGAGTCCTGCATTCTAACTTTACATAGAAGACAACACATGGTAAAGAGTATTGCAACCAATTGATTTACACTTGTTTCTGGGTTAAACAGGGAAAGCACTTAAAAGGAGAAGAACTTTGGGGCTCCATATGTTGTTGTTGAAAAGTGTTCATTAATGTCTAGTGATAAATGTCCAGAATTATTGTGGCTGAAAGTTTTCATACTTCCCAAAATGCTGGAATCCTGATTGCCTACTGCACATGCCAATTAAGATGATGTTTTTTAAAAATCATCTTCCTCTATTAGCAAAGAGAAGGATTTGGGAAGCTGGAAAAAGTTCCCTTTGCCTTTCCTGCATGCAAAGGTAGATTTCTGCAACTTTTTCTAAACTTTGGTTCCTCTTTTTGAGGTACTGCCAGGCAATAAATCCCATTATCCATGCTGGCTGGAGATAGTAAGAACTACAATTCAACAACATCAAGGTACCAAAGAAAGGTTACATGAAATCAAAAAAAGAGACAGTCTGATAGCATTCATGGCAACTCACCTACTACCACATCTGCTTTACTTAAGTGTTTGAAGTTTGCTTGAGGAAAGAGTTTTCCCAGTTGGGGATCATTTGCTTCTGTTTTAAAGATGTGTGGGAAAACTAACAAGTCCAAGACATCTGATTCATCACCAATGTGATATAGTCTTCATGATACAGCATGACTGGATATTGGCTCCAATCCCCTTGACCATTGTGGCAGCACGGGAAAAGTCATCTATAACTGTCTGTTTTACTTATTGAGAGTATTCTAGCTCATGTGCCCCTTCTAATTGGTTTAATACAGAGGATCAATGTTTAATTCTCCAGATGTTGGTCACCCGGGCTTTACTGACTAGCACTGTTGGAAACTGTAGTACAAAATATCCAGAGGATAACACTTTGCCCCGGTCTAATGTTATACCGACAGAAGGGCCTAAAGTAGATAGATAAGATAGGACCAATTAAATGTGAGGTTTCATCCAAAGCTCTACTTTTACCCCTTTTCAACCATTTTGCTGCCTCAACTTCCTCTTGTCCTATATTGTCTTTTGGCCTTGTCAACAAAGGAACATTTAAAATATTGAGCTTATAATTATCCAAAATATATAACTCTGGAATTATGCTATTGTGTCTTACAATTGTATGTATTGAGATGTGTATCTGTGTAATTTTATAATGATTTAGCTAGGACTGCTGGTAGACAATCAGTGCCTGGTGAACATATGCAAAACCAGATAGGCCAGGACAGAGAAACCAACTCACCAGGTTGAAGACAAACCACAGAGGTTTAATACAATTCAGCCAAAAAAGATGCAAGTACAAGCAATCTGATTCAAAAAGTGCAAGCATAAACATACAGAGAAATGCAAGACATTTTAAACAGTTCTGACAGCCATTCAAACCTCCCTCTCCCTCCCCTGAATTGCTGTGTAAAGGGCCAGCTAGGATCTACACGGAGACTGGCTGGGGATTCCTCTGACATCACTGCCTGCAGACGGGAATTCCCTGGGTGGGAGAAACAGCAGCTGGGGATTGGTTTGTGCAGGGAGCTAATCAGCTGTGGAGTCACTCCCTGGGAGGGTACAGTCCATAAAGAAACAATGGCATAGATATGCTGATGAGATTTGAATTAGCTTAAACATCCAGTTCCGTGCGAAACAAAGATATGAAATTTAGAAGACAAAGGTGCAAGACTCAAGAGACAAAGGTTCTGATCTTAGGAAATCAAGGACTTGATTGTCAATATAGAAAGTTAATGTATGCACATAATCTAAGCTTCCTCTTCCATGAGGAGCAGCAGACTCTCAATCTCAGGTTAAGTGCACAAACATCTTGAGCTTATCTGGCTGGCAAGGAAGATCACCCATCTTTACATACACACAATGAATCTGATGATTATCTGGCTTGGGAAATAGCTAGAGGGATTTGCTCAACTTTTCAATATCCAAGCGATTATCTAAACAGGGTCAAAGAGAGGTGACTGTCTCGAGGTTACATTTTGACACTTTTAAAGAAACAGTTTATACACCTCATATAAGAAATAGATACAGTACACAGTTTGAAAGATACAAGTTACACAGAAACCATCACATTGATACAATTAATTAAAGGGTTAGACACAAGATGGGGTTTAACCCCCACCCCTTCGTGGGATACAGCTGCTGCTATGTCTGTTCCCAGTCTTCTAAATCTTTGGAACTTTGCAACTCTGACCCTCAGGAAAAGATTTTTAATAAAAAGGAAAAAAATTAAAATTATATATTTATTTATGGTATCTTAGTGAGTTATAAATCTTTTGGGAGAGAGGTGTCACCATGGCTCAACAACAATTTAGCATAGCCTGTACAGTGTAGTGGACAGAACTGCAGCTCTGTAGATCAGGATTTGAATTCCAATTCAGGCTATGTAAACCCACTAGATGATGTTGAGCTCCTTCTCTTAGCCTCTGAGGAAGTTAAAAGGCAAACCCCCTCGGAATAAATCTTGCCAAGAAACCCTATGATAAGTTTGCCTTCGGGTGGTTATGAGTAAGAAATAACAACAAAATTTAGTATTACTTCATTTTGTAAATGTTTGAAGAATAATATTCAGCATTTTTCCACCACTGCTTGATATATTATATTATGATAATTTTCTCCCCAAATGCAGCTTTTTGGTTCATTATAGTCATAGTCCTTTCACTATGAATTTAATCCAATCTAAAATCATCAGAAATAGTTGCAATAGGCCAAACATTAACTACAATAGACTGCGTCAGACCTAGCTGGCAGTAAGCCTAAGTGAAGATGAAGCATTGCATTAAAGAGAACATTGGATCTGTGTCACATGAATCAAAGAGGAGTTAATAAAATGTCCAGTTCAGGAAATAGAGAACAAAGATGAAAGGCTATTCACTTTTTAAAAGACACCCCAGAAGTCACTGAAGTTAATAGGAATGGCAACACTGGGTGAAGAATAGGCTTTATATAAAATATACTAAACAAATATCATTAATACGATCAAAGTGAAAATGGTAGCGGGCTCCTATATCTTTAAAAATTGTATAGAACAGGGAATTCCTGCAGGTGTTGCTTGTTGCTTGGTTGCATGACAAGCAATACCTGCTGAAATTGCCTCTTCCACACAATCATTAAAATATAGGTCAAATTTCAGACAATGTGAGCTATGGGTTGCTGTGAGTTTTCCAGGCTATATGGCCATGTTCCAGAAGCATTCTCTCCTGACGTTTCACCCACATCTATGACAGATGTAGCTATTTTAGCCTGGGAAATTGCATGTTGATATTATCATAATGCTGCTAACAAGGTATTTTTGTAAAACAAGAAGGACTCTACTGAGTTGTACCTAAGGTTTTCAAACCCATGTGCAGACATGGGTGCTGTGGGTGAGGGTCACCTTGGATAGAGATCTATTAAAATTGGCTCAACACACACACTGGAGCTAGCCACATATGAAGGTCAGAAGCTATACAGTGTTCCCTCACTACTTAGTGGTTCACTTTTTGCACCCTTGCTGTTTTGCAGGTTTTCAATAAATATTAATGTACACATTTATTGCAGTATTTTTGCTGTTTTGCGGGTTTTATTAAAAGAATTTCAAGTGAAACATGGCAAAAAATTAAAGGGTTTTGGAAGGGAAGGGAGAAATAAAGGGGGAGGGAAGGGTTGGAAAATTTAAAAGTGTTATTTAGCTTCCATTCTTCTTCTCTGCTGGTGTACTGTATATTGTAACTGCTAAAATAAAGTATAAATATTAAAATAAATATAGTGTCCCTACTTCGCGGATTTTCACTTATTGTGGGTGGTCCTGGAACGTAACCCCCGTGATAAGTGAGGGAACACTGTACAACCTTCACATGGACCTTCACAAGGAATGATCCACCCTCAGTACAATATGAGTTTATCTGGTTGACTATTGGAGCTGGATAAGAGTTTTTTGTCTCGTCGGGACCTTTAACCACCTACCCTGTGTGGTTTTTAGTGCATTAGGGACTTTACTTCAGGGCGGTGTCTTTAATTAGGCTTCACAGTTAGGTTTTGGGGGAGAATACCAAAGGTCAGTGTAAACCTTGGCATCATTTGAGTGTAGGGTGAGACTCTGGAATGGCCTCTTTGGGTGTTGGAGCCTGAAGAGATTGCCCATGGGGGTTCCCTCTTCCCCCTTTTTTAGCTCTATGGCATTCAGGAGAGAGTTCCCTATGTCTGCCTTCCAAAATATAACCGTGAGTAATCCATAAGACTGAATTGCTCGAAGTCAGGTGTTTTCAACTAAGGGGCTACTAAGAAGGCTTGTAATAGGTAGACATCTGACCCAGCTAAACTTCCAACCAGAGTGTTTCCCCTCTCTATCATGTTTTCCAGACATTAATCTTAAATAGTTAATAGATCAAATAAAATGGCATCTTATGTCATCCAACTTCAGGTGTCTAGACTCAATATTTCAGGGTTGGTCATCAAAATTTATGTCTACATTTGATTCTCTTATATTCAGTCTGACAGCCCTAATCCCAATAATACTACTTGGCCTGAAAAATTACAAGTTGCTGTACACATTCTCTGGGTTTTAGTCTGAACTCTAAAGAAGCTATTTGAGCTGCAGAACCCCATCCTCAAAATAGCTTTAGCAGCTTGTTATTTGAGTTAAAACTCAGAGCAGAATGACCACTCCCAAGAGCTGGCACTGCACTGGTCCCTGATAGGATACAAACTTGATTTCGTCATTATTATATCTTTAGTTGTCCAGCAAAACATTATACATATACCTATTTCCATATGTGATTATAGTGATTTTAGAGTGGGAGGATAGAATATTGTGGCTTTTGTTAGTAAGTGGTTGGAACACAGGGGTTTAAGAAATTTGACTTGCCTCAGATTTTAAAAAAGTATGCTGCCTATAAAGAAAAAATGTGAAAATAGCAAGTGGGTTGATTTGGATGGGAACCATGTGCCCCGCCATTTGTTATTGGACCATATTTCACAGATGTCCTAGCCAGTGTAACCAATAGTGAAGTATGTTGGGAACTGCAGCCCAAGTGTAATGGACCTTGCCTACCTTACAAGGTTGGTGAGTGTCCAACCTTGCAGGGCTGGTGTGTGGCCATTTTGCAGGCCTTGGTTGCAGAAGCTCATCATAACAAGGGGGAAGAGTGATCAGGCAACGATTACAGTGAGCACAGTCTGATTGGCTGATGCAAATGAGGAGGCTGTTTAGCAACAGGAGATTGGTGGAGCCAAAGTGACAGTTAGAGCCAGGCAACCAAAGAATTCTTTTTTCAGTTGGGACTTGGAATTTGAAATATGAAGATAGAGATATAGTTTTGGGAACTGTGTTTTGAAAAGGAAGCCTCTTTGAGGAATATAGGTAGTTAAACGCCTTCAGGAAAGGAAGGCCTGAGAGTTATATTGTGATTCTATAGTCTAGAGCAGGGGTCCCCAAACTTTTTAAACAGGGGGCCAGTTCATGGTCCCTCAGACCATTGGAGGTCCAGACTATAGTTTTTAAAAAAACAAAAACAAAACTGTGAACAAATTCCTATGCACACTGCACACGTCTTATTTTGAAGTTAAAAAAACCAAACGGGAACAAATACAGCCTCAATGTTCATTATTATTATCATCATCATCATCATCATCATCATCATCATCATCATCATCATGAAAATAATAAAGAGGGTTGGGCCATGTAGTCCAACCCCCTTCTGCCTTTGTCCACTAAAAGCACAAGCAAAGCACCCCTGGCAGATGGCCACCCAGCCTCAAGGTTAGTAATAATAACAATAAAAATAATATCATGGGTTGGAAGAGACCCCTTGGGCCATTTAGTCCAGCCCTCTTCTGCCTTTGTCCACCACAAGCAAAGCACCCCTGGCAGATGGCCACTCCATCTCTCAAAACACCATGAAAAAACAACATAGAAATACAATAAGGATTGCTGGCTAATGTGTTGCATCTAAAGCAATGACTGAGTAAAACTCAATTTCTTAAACACCTTGTTCCTTGATTCATTATCAAATTCAACAGGGTCACAGCCATTCAAATTGCGTTGTTTTAGGCAGATCAGTTCTTTTTTAAAAAAAAATATCTCTAATCTGCACAGCTATTACATATAATAGGATTTTCTGCAAGAAAGGATAGCATTATGAAGGCAAGTACATCTTGTAAATCATATCACAAGGAAGGAGATGAGTTGCTTTCTCTTGTTTATTTATTAATTTGCCATTGATGAGAGAAAGGACTTGTGTTTAATTATTATCCTGATTTGCTTTCTGATATGCTCCAATATTTGTAAAGCAGGCAAATCCTGGCTAATATCTGCTTTTAATTGCTTAGTATTTGCTGTGAGTCTGTGACAGGGAACAGGGGAGTGCATATTACATACATACATCTTCATTTCAGATTTCTCATACTGATCAATCTGTACATTTCTGTTCAGAGAATATATTAAAATCAGTTGTCCTGTCTGTTAAAAAATCATCCCCACTAAGGAATAGATTGTCAGTGGGATTGCTTGCTATTCCATTCCCACAGAAGTATTAAAAACAGTGGTCTCAGAAGAGGAAAAAGGGAGAAAGATTTACAACCTTGGGAAATGAATCAAATGTGGGTTATTACAATGTCAAATGGAAGCAGCACTACAGATGGATGAAGGTGGGTTTTGATGTTTCTGAAGTAGCATCTCAAGTGATGTTCACTGAAGTGAAATAGAAGCAGCCGAAGAGGAACAATAAAACAGCCCATCCTCATATTCTTAGCCACAGTTATTAGTGATTCTGCTGCATTTTTTGTTCTGTTAGGGACACAGCATTTGCCAGTGGAAAACAGATGAACAAATGAAAGAAGAGAAAAATCCTGTCAGTTGTAACACTGAAAAAATGAGTTCTCCAAAACTCTCAATTCACTGCCAAAGCCTCACATCCCAAACTCAATAGAAAGTGACACTCAATTTGGCAGCTTCTGGTGTGAGAATCCCCAGAGGAAAAAACTACTGAGGCAACATCAGATGTACAATTCAAGTTCTGTCAAGGTGGAATTCACTTTGTTGACAAGTTGTGAGCAGTGTAGGCTTGGGACAGAGGATACAATCACCACTTGCCAATTTGTTGTTATTATCCAGCAAAGACATACTACTCGATACCATTTGCTGAATTAGGCTAATGTACCTGAAAGCATTATTCCAAATTGTTAGAGACAGAAGGATATCAAGCAAAAGGTGTTACTGCCTGCTTATGAACTCCTGAGTTTTGATGTGATGCTGAAAATGGAAAGGTGTGTGACCAATTTTATCATGTTATCATAGTTTGGAAATACAGCATGAAAGAGAACCTCTGAGGCATGCTACTGTTCTCACACAACAAGTTGAATATTTTTCAAGTCCATATTTACAATTGCTTGGAAGAAGAGAAAGAATACCAAGTAGTTATCAACATTGCAGAATTTTACAATATCACACAAGAACATTAGTCCATGGACCTCATCATACTGATGTATATCATATGTAATGCTTATTTGTTCAAATTATGGGATCACTTTTTAGACTATCAAAGTGCCATAAAAATAAAAGCAGTAAACCCCAGTATACTCTACTGGTCAGAATCCTAGATCAAAACAGGGAAGATATAGGTTTAAAATCCCAATAATCTACAAAGGTAATTTAGGCCAGTCACTTTCTTTCATCCCAATTACACCACAGGGCTTTTGTGTAGTTTTTTAAAAAAAAGTGAAGAGGAAAATTGATGACAATAAGATGAAAATAAACTATTACAAAAATGAAAAGTCAACATACAGATTAGCATCAAGATGGAACTTCACACGCACTCACTTGCTCTCTCATACACAGATTTCTCTTAAAAGTTATTTTATATTTCACTTTCCCTCCAATGATCCTGATGATTCTCTTCCTGATTTTTCTTCACAGTGACCTGTGAAATAGGTTAGGCAAGGAAAGAATTGCCCAATGTCCCAGGATTGCCCAATAAATGTATTGGTCTGATTAGAACTTGTGTCTCCTCAGTTCTATTCCAGTATTCTAACTGCTTCACCATAGTGGCTCTTAGCTGTAGTTTATTGTTTGTATGTTTAAAATATTCTCTTCCTCCATCAGTTTAACATGACTAATTTATTTAAGAAGTAGGCTCCATATAATTACACTGCAACAGAGGTGACAATAATGAGGTGCAAACTGCCCTGGATGACACACCAGAGGGCATGACACCAAAATGACATGAATGTTTTGTGCAATGTTTCAGCAGAAATTGGTCATGTTTTATTTTTTTAAATCACAGTAGTCAGATATAATCACAAAAGATTTTTCCTAAGGTTATGTGTACTGTGTTGTCGAAGGCTTTCATGGCTGGGATCACAGGGTTGTTGTATGTCTTTCGGGCTGTGTGGCCATGTTCCAGAAGTATTCTCTCCTGACATTTCGCCCACATCTATGGCAGGCATCCTCAGAGGAATGGATAAACTGGGCAAGGAAGGAAAAATATATATATCTGTGGAGAGTCCAGGGTGTGACAAGAGTCCTTTGTCAGTTGGAAGCCAGCGTTAATGTTTCAGTTAGTCACCCTAATTAGCATTGGAAAGGTTTGTCTCTTGCCAGGGGGGCCTTTTTTGTTAAGAGTCATTAGCCATCCTTGGGGCTCCTCTGCCCTCAGAGTGTTGCTTCCCATCTACTGTTTTGAGTTTTGAGTTTTTTAATACTGGTAGCCAAATTTTGTTCATTTTCATGTTTTCTTCCTTTCTGTTGAAGTTGTCCACATGCTTGTGAATTTCAATGGCTTCTCTGTGGAGTCTGACATGACAGTTGTTGGAGTGGTTGAGCCTTTCTGTGTTCTCAAATAATATAATGTGTCCAGGTTGGTTCATCAAGTGCTTTGCTATGGCTGATTTCTCTGGTTGAATTAGTCTGCAGTGCCTTTCATGTCAAAGAACAGATATATATATATATATATATATATATATATATATATATATATTCCTTTCTTGCCCAGTTTATCCATGCCTCACAGCCTCTGAGGATGCCTGCCATAGATGTGGACGAAACGTCAGGAGAGAATACTTCTGGAACATGGCCACACAGCCCGAAAGACATACAACAACCCTGTTATGTGTACTGCCGTAAGATAGCTATAAGGCTTAAATTATATGCTGGTTTATGTTTTGAACCTTCTAGCACGCTTGTGCTCCAGTCATTATTACCCAGTTACAATGATGCTCCAAATAATGTGATTGCATTGGCATATGCTATAAACACAGGCTGTTGTTTTTGGGTTTTATAATCACTGATTTTGTTTTTTACATCCAATAATATGCCAGAATTATGACTAAGGGTTTCTTTAGAACCAAAAAAGCTACTAAGGATTCAGTGTACTCTGGAACAAGAAGAGGTCAATGGGGATGACACTATGGGTTACCGCACTGGGTGACAACAACCTTAGTGACACCATTGAACTACAAACAAGATCTCCAGTCTTATGCTGTGTGCCTGGACATTCTTGTTTGGAAATAAGTACCATTGAAAATAGCAAGACTTCACTTTCAAACAAACAATCTTTTGAATCAGGGAGCAAGTAAGTTGTTACTGTTATAAGCAGAAATGCATTTAGGAATTCATTTGCTACCACAGCATTGCTCACATTTATAGGGTACTAACTTTGCTTGCAATAAAGGGAAATATCTCCCTATTGGATGAGTTGTAATCCTTGGTCAGTAATGAAAGACTATTGAAATGAAAGCTGTAATACTGCGGTCAGTTAATAGAAGACAAGCTCTAGAGGGCAAGCATCATAAACAGAGGAATCTCTGAGAGAAAGCTAAGATGCAAAGAGAACATTTGGGCAAAATTGCATACAGATAGTGCTACACCCCCAAGCCTCTCCTGTATTCACAATTACATCCTTGTACAGTAATTAGCTTTCTGCATTTGGTTAATTGTGACATTAACAGAATGAAGCAGTGGGTTTCTACTGGAGTAAAGTAACTGTTAACCTATGAGTCATTCCTGAGTGGGTTTCACCACAAGATGGTAATGTCAAAAGAAAGCAAAGTGAATTCATGCCATTTATTCACCCCAAAGAGAACTTCTTAACACATGTTTTTAAGATTTGCAAATTTGGCCTTTCTGTTTCCTGCCCTGTTACAGAGAACCAAATGTTATCCCATCTCAATGATATGCAAGAAGTCTTCTGGCTTTATCTTCTTATTACCACAATGCTTTTCCATTGAGCCGCAAAAAATCTGATGTGATGTTTCATATGTGCCTAGTTTCACACATTCATATTTTACATTAAAGCAATGGCTTTTTTTCAGTTGTATTTTGTATGATGGCAAAAGGTATAGATCCATGAAATGCAGTAGGAAGCCCCTAGGCGTGACCATCATTTGGAAGAAGGACAAACTTACAAATCTGACAGCATGTTCTTATCCCATGAATACTAAAAGAATTAATAAAACAAATGATCAAGGCGCAAGATTGTTTGCAGATAAGTACCACTTCAATCAATATGGTGAACTTGCTGTTCAGTGTCTTCAAAAAAAAAATCTAAATTCATGATCCTTAATGGCTCAAAAACTAATTACGACAAACCCATTCCTTTTAGAATCTACCACATTTCTTATTTGACTCTTTGCATAGTACAAGGTCATTTTATTCCAAATAAGGGTGCAAAGCTGCCAGTTTCATCTGGAAATTACACTGCAGACATTACAACTACATTCTCAAAGAGATCTATGACATGGTCCATAGACATGATTCAGGTCTAAGAGACAGAATACCAATCAGTGTCCCAGATAAGACCCTCAAGCAGAAAGCCTATCTATCTCAGCAACAACAAACATGGCTCAGTGGATATTAACAACTTTGCCTTGCTTTACTTTCAGAGGTTTATAACACCATCTTATCTGACAAGACAACAGCTAATATCTTGTTCTATGCAGGAAGAAAATAAAGTTCTGCCAGTCTCAGGTTGCTATATTCCAGTCACTCAAAGCTGGATATCAAATGTGTGTATTATGCAAATTATTGCAATTATGCATAATATTAACATTTTATTATGCAAATTTAATAGATTTATAATTACATTTTTTCTACTACTGTGTTTCAGCCTTTCTAGCAACTACTCTTTGGAGAGAACTAGAGTAATGTTTAAGGTGCTGGATGTAGAACAGGAAAACCTACATTAAATTCCTGCTTGTGCATGGAATCATGGCCCAACAGCACCTCTCCAAAATTTGCCATGTCAGGTTGCTGTAGGCATTGATAACAAGGAAGAAACCATGCAAAGTGGTCCTGTGCATTCCTGGTGTGGTGGTGTTTGTAATAGTAACAACAGCAACATTTTGTAGTAATCAGACATTTCTAATGCTTATCTCATTAGACCTCTATATATTTTCCACCAATTGACTCTTGGACTGATGGTAAAGAGGCACAGATCTCTGAAAATATAATAGGAAACCCCTGGGAGTGACTTCCATTTGAAAAAAAAGGCCAAACTAACAAATCACACCTCTTTCTCTTGCCCTTTGCTTCAACTTGTACCTAATACCTAATTTTTGTACTGTATACCGGCATTGAATTTGCCAGATTGTGAGCCGCCCTGAGTCCCTTCGGGTGAGAAGGGCGGCATATAAATGAGGAAATAAATAAATAAATAATTCTCTTGCTTTTTAAATCCCCCAACTGCACCTCTCATACTCTTTTTGCTCCTTTCTTCTCTTGCCTCACCTCATGACTTCACAATTCCCCACCCTTTCTTTGCAGCTGCATCTCTTGTCCTTGTCCCACATAATAATAATAATAATAATAATAATAATAATAATAATAATAATAATAATAATAATAATAGAACCTGCTTTGATTGAAGTCAAAAATCAGAAACTCCTCAGAGCACAGCATACAAAGAGTCAGTGCAAGAAAACCGCACTACAAACTAGAGCTGACAGCTGGCACAAAACACTGCATGGAAAGTTCCTTGAAAAAATTGAAGGAAAAGCTGATAAGGAGAAGACCTGGCTCTGGCTCACAAATGGGACCCTGAAGAAGGAGACAGAAGGCCTGATCTTTGCAGCCCAGGAGCAAGCCATCAGAACAAATGCAGTTAAGGCCAAGGCTGAAAAATCAGCTGATGACCCAAAATGCAGACTGTGCAAGGAAACTGATGAAACCATTCATCATATTCTCAGCTGTTGTAAGAAAATTGCACAGACAGACTACAAACAGAGGCACAACTATATAGCTCAAGTGATCCATTGGAACTTATGCCTCAAGTACCACCTCCCAGCAGCAAAGAACTGGTGGGATCACAAACCTGCAAAAGTACTAGAAAATGAGCACGCAAAAATACTGTGGGACTTCCGAATCCAGACTGACAAAGTTCTGGAACACAACACACCAGACATCACAGTTGTGGAAAAGAAAAAGGTTTGGATCATTAATGTCACCATCCCAGGTGACAGTCGCATTGATGAAAAACTACAGGAAAAACTCAGCCGCTATCAGGACCTCAAGATTGAATTGCAAAGACTCCGGCAGAAACCAGTGCAGATGGTCGGTCCCAGTGGTGATGGGCACACTGGGTGCTGTGCCAAAAGATCTCAGCCGGCATTAGGAAACAATAGGCATTGACAAAATTACGATCTGTTAACTGCAAAAGGCCACCCTACTGGGATCTGCACGCATCATCCGAAAATACATCACACAGTCCTAAATGCTTGGGAAGTGTTCGACTTGTGATTTTGTGATATGAAATCCAGCATGTCTATCTTGTTTGCTGTGTCATACAATATAATAATAATAATAATAATAATAATAATAATAATAATAATAATAATAATAATAATAATAATAGCTGCTGACACCAAGCACATAGGTAACTGTGAGAATGCTCCTGCTGCTGCAACACAGAGAATCGAAGCAGAGGGAAATAAAGCCAGGAGGTAGTAGAGGCAGTGATGGGTTAAAGAAAAGGTGCCAGGAATGGGGATCACTCTTCTTCCTACAGCAGGCAGTGGGAAACCCTAATTAAGTCCAGGTTTTCCCTGCAATCTAATAGAAAATGAATAATATTGCTTCATCAATCAAGTTGTGAAAAACAATAGACTCCAAGTACTAAATACTAATCATTGTATTGTAATTTTTACCCTGCTTTGCACCTCCCCTTCCACACAGCTGAATAAAATCCCACATTATCTGCTTTGAACTGGAATATATGGCAGTGTGAACTCAGATTCAAAGCAGATATTGTGGGATTTTCTGCCTTGATATTCTGGGTTATATGACTGTGTGGAAGGGCCCTTAGAGTAATAGAATAACAGAATAACAGAGTTGGAAGAGACCACATGGGCCATCTGGTCCAACCCCCTGCCATGCAGGAAAAGCATAACCAAAGTAGCCCTGACAGATGGCCATCCAGCCTCTGTTTAGGTAAAGGTAAAGGTTAAGGTTTCCCCTGACGTTAAGTCCAGTCATGTCCGACTCTGGGGTTGGTGCTCATCTCCATTTCTAAGCCGAAGAGCCAGCGTTGTCCGTAGACACCTCCAAGGTCATGTGGATGGCATGACTGCATGGAGCGCTGTTACCTTCCCGCCAGAGTGGTATCTATTGATCTACTCACATTTGCATGTTTTCGAACTGCTAGGTTGGCAGAAGCTGGAGCTATCAGCTCACTCCGCTCTCCGGATTTGAACCTAGGACCTTTCGGTCTGCAAGTTCAGCAGCTCACCGCTTTAACACACTGCGCCACCGTAGCCTCTGTTTAAAAGCCTACAAAAGGAGGAGCTTCCAACACACTCCGAGGCAAAGAGTTCCATTGCTAAATAGTCTTCAGCAATGGAACTCTGCCTCGGAGTGTGTTGGAAGCTCCTTCTTTTGTAGGCTTATAGACTCTGTTGCTTGCTCTATAAGTTATACAAGGAGATCTGAAAAACAAAGACATTTGTGAGACTTTTTTTTAAAAAAAGGGTTTTTTTTCTGAGAGTCATAATATTAACATAGGGAACTGGAACTTGGTATTGGAAGACACAGGGTTATGTTCACTATGATAACTCTGCTATTACTCTATTGAACGTCATGTCAGGCATAAACACGAGACTTCACTTATTGGCTGAACATACTAAAAGACAAGAGTAGGTTTGTTTCTCATGAAAGAATTGAGAGAAAAGCGACTCCATGCATGGCTTCATAACCGTGCTCTTACAAGGCATAGAAACTTGCTTTAAAAATAAAAAGGACAGCTTTGAATCTGGACAAGCTGGTGGTCCCAATGGATATTGAATGGCATATCTATAAAGTAGGTGAAAAAGAGACAACTGTGTTGTACAGCAGCCATATGTTGTGCAGTTATGCATCAAAATAACGTAGAGGATAACTGTGTCCAAGTAGCCACTCTGGATGCAGTTCTGCTATTGGGCATAAGGGGGTTCTGTATACTACCTTATGAAATTTTCAAAAAGTCCAGCTCCTGACCTAGCATGTAATTTTTAATAATACCTTAATAGGATTGCAGCCTGTGTGTGCTGCTACCTGCTAGCAGTACTTCTTTGTTGCTTCCATACATCAATTTCTATGCAAAGAATTCATGGGCATAAATTTTAAATCAAGTACAGCATCATTTACAAAACAGTGGGAGAACATTTCGTCTCCCAGGAGGAGACTTCAGAAACTTTTCTGTTCAGAAGCATTCTTCAGCAAAGTCACTTCAAACTGAGACTCCAGCATCAAGTTGCTGAAATATTGAGAAGTTTTTGGTCTGATTTAAAAGAGTGATTTTTTCCCTACAAAGCAAAGCATTATCCGACAAAGTTATGATAATTGGATTATCAATAATCAGTTCTTTCAGACAGGATCCAGTGGTGTATACCCGCTGACAGAATGAAACTTCACTGGTAGAAACTGGAGGAAGTGATTTCCCTTCTCTCTATGAGCTGGTGAACATTCATATACTTGCTTTGAAGGAATGAGAAAACCTCCAGAGGTTTGGATGGTGCTGAAGTCAAGGAGGAGCATCGAAATGGGGAAGGAGAACATTGTGTTATGGCCAAGATGAGGGAATGACAACAAGGGAACAATATGTGACATCGTCGTCATCGTCTCACTAGTTCAGTTGTTTTCGACTCTTCGTGACCTCATTTACCAGTCCATGCCAGAGCTCCCTCTCGGTCGTTGCTGCCCCCAGTTCCTTCAAGGTCAAGCCAGTCACTTCAAGGATACCGTCCATCCATCTCGCCCTTGGTCGGCCTCTCTTCCTTTTTCCTTCCATTTTCCCCAGCATCATGATCTTCTCCAAGCTTTCCTGTCTTCTCATGATGTGGCCAAAATACTTCAGCTTTGCCTCCAATATCCTTCCCTCCAGTGAACAGCCGGGCATTATTTCCTGGAGGATAGACTGGTTGGATCTTTTTGCGGTTCAAGGCACTCTCAGGATTTTCCTCCAGCACCAAAGTTCAAAAGCATCTATCTTCCTTCGCTCAGCCTTCCTTATGGTCCAGCTCTTGCAGCCATAGGTTACTATGGGGAATACCATTGCTTTCACTATGCGGACCTTCGTTGCCAGTGTGATGTCTCTGCTTTTCAGTATTTTATCGAGGTTGGCCATTGCTCTCCTCCCAAGAAGTAGACATCTTCTGATTTCCTGGCTGCATTCTGCATCTGCAGTGATCTTCGCACCTAGAAATATAAAGTCTGTCACTGCCTCCACATTTTCTCCCTCTATTTGCCAGTTGTCAATTGGTCTGGTTGCCATGATCTTGGTTTTCTTGATGTTTAACTGCAACCCGGCTTTTACACTTTCTTCTTTCACCTTGGTGATAAGGCTCCTCAGCTCTTCCTCACTTTCAGCCATCAGAGTGGTATCATCTGTGACATACAACCCCGTTTTTGCACCCCCTCCAATTTTAGGAACAAATATCACTCTCAAAGTACCCTACATATCAAATATAGTAGAGGTAATGCTTAAAGCATAAATCCCAGCCTACCCAACTCATCTTAATCCTAAATGCTAATTGAAATTCCTATTGTGAAAAGTACAGAACTAGCCAATTATTATCATTATTACTATTATTTATGTGCCTTTCCTCTCGGCTTGAGGCAAACATCTCAAAATGTTGCTCATTCCATGGGGATACAGAGCCACAGTTGTCCTCCTCTGTATTAGGAGCATGCATGGGAGAAGACCACATGCACAATAGAGGACCTTCTTATAGCAACACCAGAGGCACTCCAAGTGGACAGCTACTGGTCAAAGGACATTTAGTATTAATGCTAAGTTTCTAACTTTGTGTTTTTAAAGACATTACAACTGTACCCTTGGTTCGCTTCTGGCATGATAAATAAATAAATATGGGAGAAGGATTAAATTGTGGTCTTTGATAAATGTAATTGTGCTTCTCTTGCATAAAGTTTTATATAAAATTGTCAGCACTGGTTTTACCATTTATTTTCATTTCTCTCAACAAACATCCCAACTGTGGACAGTATTTTGTGCATTTAATGAAATGAGCTGTACTGTCCACCAGTCCAGCATGAGGTTGCAGTGCATGAATACTCGTGCCAAATAACACTTGTCTTTAAGGCAACAAACTAACGGCCTTGGACACTTCTTTGATTTCTGAACTCTCTAATGATTAACAAAACCAATTAAGCTTTTTTGAAGCTCACATTCTAAACTGTGTATAAAGTGGTCCTGCAGCAGATTTTTCCACAGTCACTCATGTGATGTGTCATTTAAAAAAAATGGCATAAATCTAATTAAGATATCCCACTGTGAAATTGCAGGACACATCCTATGGTAAGTTGCCACAATGAACGCATTATAAATGTCAGTGTGAGTGCAACTATGTGGGAGGGGAAAATACAGGATGTTGTGTAGCTGAATGAATAGCCAAGCAGCAAAACTACAGCAGGTGTGGGCTTGTTTCAGCATCAGGAACACACAGAGCTTTTATCAACGGCAGAAACACAAAGGTTGGGTAGCAAATTGTTCTTTTCTGTTTTGGTATTACTCACAGAACAGACGTGTATAATGGGCTTTATTACAATGTTTAGCAATGAGCCATGTTTAAATGGACTCTAAGATTTATTTCTGCATTACTTTCAAACATCTTAATGTAAGGTAAGCTCGCAAACTCACAGCAGCCCTTATAAAAGCACCAGCTGGGTTGAATAATTTTCCTTCGCCATGACCATGTGTTTCCTTGCACCTAATTGATGGATGTTTCTGCATTCAGAAATTAGTGACTTGCTTTTATACCTAAACTATCCACAGCATGGAAGAAGAATAGCACCTTACAACTATGAATATATTAAGATACAGAAAAAATGCAGACATCTTCAGTGTAGAGGAGCAGGACAAATGGAGAACAATCCAAAAAAACCTGTAAATATTAGTCAGGCTCATGAATAGAGATGGAAAGAGTAGAGTATTTTAAAAATGTTTTTTTAAAAGCATATCATTCATCATTTGCTGTGAAACTGATGGGGCCCAGAAATGGACATGATACCTATGTTTTAAAATTTGAAAGCATGTCATAAGGAAGAGGGAGCAGGCTTGTTTGCTGCTGCCCTAGAGACCAGGACTCAAAGCAATGGGTTCAAATTACAGAGAAGGAGGTTCCACATAAACATTAGGAAGAATGTCCTGACCGTAAAAGCTGTTCAACAGTGGAACTGTCTGCCTCAGAGTGTGGTGGAGACTCCTTCTCTGGAGGCTTCAAAACAGAGGCCATCTATCAGGGTTGCTTTAATTGTGCTTTTCCTGCATGGAAGGCAGTTGACTAGATGGCCTATGTGGTCTCTTACAACTTCATTATTCTATGATTCTGTGATCTTTGTATAAGACTATTTAAATGCCTTCTTTTAAAAATGTGCAAAATTCTTTAAATCTGAATTTTCTTTACACCAGACTCAAGCTGGTGTATTTCAGAATTTCAGTAAAGGACAACCGGACAGATATGCAAAAACACTTGGCCTCCCAAGTTTACCCACCTTTTCACTTGTACAGCCATTTGATCATCAACAATTGTGTGTAGACCTTCAAGTCACCTGTTGAGTTGGGATGCCCACATGAATGTCATAGGATTCTTCTTACACAAGGAACACTCAGAGGTGGTTTTGGCATTTCCTTCCTCTGAAACATAATCTACAGAACTTGCTATTCATTGGCAGTCACCCATCTGGGTACCTACTACTCTGCTTAGCTTCCAAGATCAGATAAGATCAGCTGCCTTTAGGTTAGCAAGTAGTAATACTAAACTACAGATTATTTCTGCAAATCGAAAGTCTGTAATGGATTAGGTCATGAGGGATGTTGGTAACAACAACGAGACCAACCCCAACTTTTACAGACCAAATACATTATGCAACGTAGTCTATAAAATTTTCACAAAGATTTAGCTAACAGACTTACAGATATCCCAATGATAATAGGCAAAGATCAATATGATTTCATTAAAATAGGGGATTCGCCAACCCTACAAGGAATGTACTAAAGATAATAAACCAAATGACGATAGAAAAAGAGAAATTATTGATAATAAAATTGAATGTTTATAAGGCTTTTGATATGGTAAATCATCAGTACTTGTCACAAGTATGTGGAGAGTCCAATTTAGGAAGGAAGTTTTGCAAAATAATTAAGGAATTATACAAACACAATCAGATAGAATTACTTATCAATACATTTGGGTCAAGAACAATAGCTATCAATAGCGGGACTAAACAAGGATGACCCATTGCTCTCATTCTCTTTGCACTGACATCAAAGGATCAAAGAATCAAAGGATATAGAATTGGCCAGGAACAAATTAAGTTTAATTTATATGTGGATGACGCAATGATTCTAGTCAGAGCACTAGAGAACTCTGTAAAGGAAGTAACCAATATTATAAAGAAATTTGAAAAATTATCAAGGTTGACCATAAATATTCAAAAATCAGGAATATTTCATAAAAACCTTACCTGGAAAGAATTAAAAGGAATACAATCCAGAAATGGGACAGCTCAATTAAAACATGGATAGTAGGGACAAACAAAAGTAGAATTGGAAACTCAGTAGTCTATTCCTCGAAAGAAAATAGAGGATGAGGAGTCCCTAGTTTGCAGAGTAAGAGATGGGCTAGAATCGAGAAAATGATAAATGTTGGGACCACTTCTTATGTCTGAAGAGTAGGGTAGGTAATATGGTTTTAAAAGAAATTAAAGGGGTCCAATGATCTCCTCCATGGAATGTTGGAAAAATGCCAAAATAAATTCCCAATAGATAAAATAGATAAACTCCCAATAGGAATATTAGATAATAAAATGAACAGATATTCGGCAAAGTGATAAAAAAATCATAACAAAGTGGAATGAAGTTGATTGTAATAGGCTGTTATGGAATTGTATGAAACAAAGGATTATAGAGTGGTGGAGAAAGGAAAGTCCAGAAACAGATTTTGATCAAATCAGAGAAAGGATTGATGGGTTTCCTTCACTGAACACTGGATTAATTCTGTTTTAAACATTAAACATATTAGGACCAGAGAAACACAACAGAAACTATTGACCAAATGGTACTGAACCCATTTAAATTAGCCCATATAACTAAATGGGCCACGATGGCACAATGGGTTAAACCCTTGTACTGCTGAACTGCTGACATGAAGGTTGGCAGTTCAAATCTGCGAGACAGGGTGAGCTCTCACTGTCAGCCTACCTCCTGCCAACCTAGCAGTTCGAAAACATGCAAATGTGGGTAGATAAATAAGTAATATTTCGGCGGGAAAAGGCAAAGAGACACTCCAAGCAATCTTATTGGCCACACAACCAGGACGTGTTTATAACAATGTAGGCTCCTCAGCTTGAAAATGGAGGAAAGCACCCCCCAGAGAGCCAGAGATGAGCACCGCCTCCAGAGCAGGAAATGAAAGGAGAAGCCTTTGCCTTTGTCTCCATATTTGTATGTCACTGTTTTTTCCATTTGTAACAAGGCATTGAATGTTTGTGCCTCTGTTTGTGTATGTGTTGTAATCCACTCTGGGGGAGAAGGGCAAAATATAAATGAAGCGTTGTTATTATTAAATCATCATCAAAACTATGTTGGCACAAATACGGTAAAATTGGCTCTTTTATGCATATGTGGTGGGATTGGGACAAGATATAAAATTCTTACAATAAAATAAAGAGGTGGGAGAACTATTAGGGCAAAAAGTAGAATTGAATAAAAGAATTTTTATTCAGAAAATTGAAGGCAAGAGCAGCACAAATAAATGGACAGATGTAATGCATATGATAGAAGCAACTCAAGCAACAGTAGGCTTGGGCTGGAAACAACAGGAAAATGGGAATTAAAAATGGTTTGAATATTTAGCAAACTCTATGTTCCAGGATTAGATTTTTGAAATACACAACAGGTGGCTGCAAAAAGAATTAAGATTCGAAATGGGGAACACTAATAGCTAGAGGAAAAGGAAAATATAAAGAATTAAATCATACTCTCTTCACAATTGATAATTTCAAATAATACTCAAATTGAAGTAACAACTGTTCCCAGTGGGTGGGGGGAAAGAAAAACTGTTGGATAAGTGTGGAATTGGGATTGGTAAGATTAATGTAAATAAGATAACATTATATTGAGAGAAAATGTAAGTGGAATTTCATTATCAGGTTTTTTATTCCCCTACACGTGTCCACAATTAATTTTAAAAATACAAAAAAGAGGGATGTTGGTAGAAGTGCATGGTCTCTTTCCCAAAAATATTATAGGATTTAGGAGTCTATTATAGGATGTAGGGTGACTTGTTATCTTTCAGATATTGGTGGATACAATTCCCATTAACCCCAACTGGCAAAGTCAGTGGTGAATGAGCATAGCAGATATTGTACAATAAAACTAGACAGTGCCACACATTGTTCAGACTTGATTCAAAGAGAGAAAAGATCTCTGGGGTGTAGGCCAAGATTATAGCATGATTTTTAAACACACACTTACATGGCTCCTCTCATATCTTCTTGGCTACTCAATTCAATTTCATTGTAACCTCTCATTCTAACGTTTCTGCTGTAACGATTTGCCCTCACCCATCAACTTAGAGTTGATGACCATGGTCACCCTACCATGTTAATATAGTCCCAGTCACAACTTCTCCAGTCCTTTCATGATCGTAATAGGGATGCCATTGCGTTTGCAATTTTCCAACCTGCTTACATCACTATCAGTCCTGCTGCCATACTCCTTCTTACTTGATTTATTTTTATTTGCCCACATGGAGGTTTTCGATTAATGGGAGAAGGGTTGTTTTGAGTTTTATTAGATCTCCCAATCTAAACAGAGCCTTTCATAATATGGGCAATTAAACACCATTTGAAGACTTGATTTCTGCTCTTGGCCTTCTAAGTAATCACTCTTGAGTTTGAAGCACAACATAAAAACCTTCCTTCAGTTTGGTCAGTGCAATGCCTTCGACTTCTGTCAAAGCAAGGTGAAAGTAGACTGTCCAAGGAAATGAGAAATAGTGATATAAAAACAGATCTAAAATATTATAAGTATAGGTTACACACCAAGTTTATGAGCTAGAGCGTGTTTGCTTGAAGTGATTCCTATTTAAATTGCTGGTGCGTCTGATCAGATTATGAATATATTTTTCCTTTATTGAAATCAATATGACATTTTTCATATTGACTTCTGGAATTTTTCATCCTTTAGGTTGAGTGGTTAAAACTAATTACAGCATCGATGGGATAGAACTCCCTCCCCAACAATCTTGCTGGATATGAATTCAGTTCAGGTTACTTTTACTAATGATCAGGGGAAATGGAAGTCATAGTATAACAACACTGAAAGATTGCAAGTTTCCCACGTCCAGCTCAAAGAAAGAAATACCATACTTTTTCTCTGCTGTGAATCAAAATAAAATCATGATCCATATTAGTTTTCATGTATATTTAACAAGGGATCACCCGGTGGCGCAGCAGGTTAACCCACTGAGCTGCTGAACTTGCTGACTGAAAGATCGTTGGTTCAAATCCAGGGAGCAGGGTGAGATGAGCACCAACCCCCAGAGTTGGACACGACTAGACCGAATGTCAAGGGGAAACCTTTACTTTACTTTTATATTTAATAAGATGATAGTAACTATTCTAACTGAACATGAAGTTCAAAGGTATGAAAGTATATTACTGTTTATTCAGGCCCAGAAATGAACCTTTACTCATTGTCTCTCTGTTGAGATGATTTAGCCCTTTATAGCAATAAAAAGCAATTACAGTCTTGCAGATGTTATTGAACTGAAACTCCAATAACTCCACCTTAGATACCTGGGGCGTTTCCAGACAGCGCCAAAACCCACGCCAAAAACCTGCTTTAATACAAATTCTTGTCCCAATTCCCCACCAGAAAACAGGCTTTCCGGGGTGGGGGTGGGGGGCTACATCACATGACTCAGTCCCCAAGTCCAATCCCCACAGGGCCTACACCTGGTAAGACCCGGATCTTACCTTACGATTCAGATCTTACAAGATGTTTAATTAATTCAGAACAAGCAAGGCATTTGATCAAGCCATATAAAAACCCAGTAAAAACCCAAACAGATCCTGAGATATGGGCCTCTTTGGATGGGCCCTTAGTAATACTTCTGATACTTCTGTGCAGCCCTGAAAAAGCTTATTGAGTCCCCACACTTAAGTTACTTGCTTAAGTTAGTTGTTTAGTACCCTAGGGGAGATAAGGCTGGGTACAAATATATTATTATTATTATTATTATTATTATTATTATTATTATTATTTAGATAGTTTGCTTGGACTGAGCTCATTTCTCTTCTGAAACATAAAGCAATCTTAGGAGGCTTCTACCAATATGAAGATTATAGAAGATGGGATTACACTTTTTCTTATGCATTCTTCTTGTCATGGGCCTTATTTCTTTCTACAAGATCGTTTTCTTATTACAGTGAAATCATCTTCTAATTCTACTGTATTTTTCCAAATTATGGTATTTAGAACACAGTAATTGCAAATAGCTTCAAGCTCCCCACACAAATGTAGCACTTTCTAATAATTCAAAATATTTCTTAAATACGTAAATTAATCTCGTAAATTAATCTAACAGATTAGTTGGAAATACATTACAGGTCTAATATGTAATTATGCTTCAATCCACATTCTCTCACACTTGCATTTTGGCAGAAATAAATATAAATGTAGGGCTAGACTGAAGTCATTCATAACAATGACATCAAGATAAACATATTTTTGTTTTTTAAAATCTTTTGGCTAACCTAACACTATTCTTCCTTTAAGTGATTTTGAATAGGTCTGATGTTAATGCAGCAGAGATAGTTCTAGTAATTCATTCTTAAGCATAAATCACAATGGATAAAAGTCTCCGTGTATCATTGTTCGCTTTGTCTATTATTCTATGAAGGATGTTTATTAGTCTGCACTGTACTAATGCCAGGACTTTTTAATAAAAAGCATTTCATCTTTCAAACCTTAGTCTATTGTCTCCACCCAGTGACAAATGTGTGAATTGCACTGTTTTGGTAATTTTCCCCTCACTTTATTTTTACAGATAAAACTACAACTTCCATATCACTGAGCCATGACAGTTAAAGTAGTATCAAACTAAGGCAGGAATGAAGGGGTAGGAGGAAATGGCCATATAAGGAGGTACGAGCAGGCCAGGAACACAGCCGATGGGTTATCACATGGTTTCCCTGAAATCATGTGTTTTGAGAGAAACGAAAGTAATGAAATGTAATACTGCACCACAAATATGCACCAATGGTTTGATATGTGGGCGGTCGTAAACTGAACCCACTGAATTGTATAAATAGACACTCGACCCTGTCTGCGGGGTTCTCCCTTTTCAGCATCTAGTTGTGCGTGGGATGAACCTCTGCAGCTGCAGGAACTTAGTAAACTGCTTTCTTTGGAAAAAACCTCCAGTTGTCTGTCTCCTACTTCCACTGCGTCCGCTCAGACACACGACAAGCTGAGAAGAGGGGAAGTCTGGCTTCCGCTACATTTTCTGGTGACCCCGACGTGATTCCACAATAAGACGGGCCAGGAGATCGGAGACGGATCCCGTTGGCGGGACGGTCCCAACTCGGCGGTGGGGGCCAGAGGCAACTACCGTGAGACGAGAAGGGGCCCCTGAATATTGTAAGACCGGCTGCGGTACTTGCCTCTGATGCCAACGCCGGCCGACGGTGGGAGCCGCAATGACAGCGAGGTTCCAAAGAAACCAGCTAGGAGGAAAAGGATCCAGGGAAAAAGCCCAGGGGCGAAGGTTGGTCCGACGTCTACAGCAATCTGGCAAGTATAGTGGTTAAAATGAGACACTAAGGGAACAGCGCCGGGAGGGACACAAAGGTTCCCAGGGAGATATAAAGGGGTTCTGTCTTGTGATTCCTGACACACACCGTTGAGTGTCCAGGTGCCCAGTCCAAGGCAGTCCCCTCTATTAGGCAGGATGGGAGGCAGTGGGTTCAAATCCACCACCCCATTACAGTGTATGTTAGACAATTTCGGCTCAGTTGCAAGTAGAGCCGTAGAAGGAATTCCCCAGAGAACAAGACTTGTGAGGGTGCCCCAAGACCAAGTCGTGCAGGGCTCATGAGGAGTCGCAACTCCCGGGGAAAGGAAAAAAAAACTGTTTGATTTCTTTGTCATGTGTGGGGAATAATGAGTTTCAAGTTCTGCATGTTTCGTGGTAATATTGAAGTGAAAATGAAAAATGTGTCTATAGATTTACACAAAAAAATGTTGAGCACAAATATCTAGAAATGTTTTATTACGGTTGAAAAAATCTGATTCGAAGAGGGTCTGTGTTAGTTTGCTTTTGCTGACAAGCTGCAGAGAGGCGAGAAAAAGGGAGGGAGGCTGTTAAAGTGGCTCAGAAAGTTTTCCTTGTTATTTCTGAGGAACAAAGGCTGTTTTCTTAAAAAGTTTTCCTTTGCACCTGGGCCTCATGCCAAAAAGATAGTGGGAAAATCTTGGCAGACAGTCCAAGGTAAAAACTCCCTGTCATTCTGGTTAAACTCAGGCGAAATGCCCAGAGAAAGATAATGGAATTCCAGTGGACAGCCAAGGTCAATGAAAGCCGCTGTGAACTAGTGAAGTTTTAAAAATGTAATGTGAATTTAATAAAAAAAAAGAAAAAGAAAGAAAGAAAATGATGATGTAAATGTGTGTATATATATATATATATATATATATATATATATATATATATATATATAATATTTTGGGGTTCTGTCTTTCACCTGGATCTTAAATCCTTGCTTTGGACTTATTTTGGGACAACTGGGTGAGAATGTTTCATGAGCTGAGAGAGAGTGTGTGATTTTATCTAAACAACTAACCACTAATCAGAATTCCTGTGGACCTTGTGTGAATGAGATGTATGTGTTGAATTCAAAATGCATAAAGAGTTATAAACAATGTTAGTAGATTTGTTCAGAAGCAATTCGGAAGCTGTAGATATTTTTTTTTTGGAAAAAAAAATGGTCTTAGGCTTGAAAAAAAAATCCTTGTTTTGAAAGAACAATGCTTCAGTGTTTTTAGAGAACATGGTGATACAACAGATAAGAGCTGGACATCTGCCCAGAAATTGAATCTCAAGGAAAAAAAATAAAAATGAGCCTGAACAAGTGTACTTTTGAAAACTCAAGCCTCTGTGGGCTACTCCCCCTTTTTCCTGTTCTACAGACTTTAAACCCCTTACAGGTTATAGGGAAATGTTGGAGGTTCTTTTTTTTTTTGCAGCACTTTGGAATACAGGTGATCTTGGTGAGTCAAGAAGAAGGAGAAGGAATGTGAATGAATGTTTTGGAAAGGAGAGGACAAGGAGAGGAGTTATTGGTTGTGGAGACTTTGTATGGAAAACTGTCACAAGTTGGCAGTGCAAAAAAATAAATAAATATATATTTATTTTTGGAAAAAAAAATTGATCCCATATTCCTGACACAGAAGGATTAAGAACTGACATTGATTTTTAAATTTTTGATTGACATTTTATTCAAAAAGGGAGCTAGTGCCCAAGTGATAAAAAGTTATCCTTTTGAGAACCAAAGACATGATATAATTGGCTGCATCTCATGTTGCTTCATAATAATTTTGTGAGATTTGGATTCTGAACTTTGTGATTTTGGCCCAACTCTTTCTAAAGGTTACGGAAAGGAAGGACTAGGACTTTTGTAAACGGGACATTAGATCATGCAAATAGGGGCATTTTTTCCATCGCCCCCAGCCTGGATTTTGCCAGATTTGAGAAGCGGCAGGAGGCTTTTCAACGTGTGTTACTAACAAATTTTGAGTTGTTCAACGAGTCGGTGTAAAAGGGGAATTGAGTAAGTTTAACACTGCAGCAGGACTGGAGTGGAAGATTGCATTGCAGCAAGTGGATACACGATTGTTAAATCGTTTGCGGAAAGGAAAAGAAAAAGATGCGGAGAAGAAAGATTTTGTTGGATTTCAAGACAGATGAGTGTGTTGTCAAAGGCACAACCTCTGAGGAGGCCTGCCTTGGATGTGAGCGAAACGACTAGAGAGAGTGCTTCAAGAGCCATACAGCCTGGAAGGATGAGTATTTCCCTCCCCTTCTTTTCCCTCTCATTGTTTTTTGCTACAGGTCCTGAACTCCTGTATGGGATAAACCCAGAAGTCTATGAGACATGTTTATTGAGAGGCCTGGGAGGGCCTATAGGTGTTGCTGAGTGTTAAGGCTGTGATGGAGTGTGGCATCAGGCTGGAGGCTGTAAGGGCTGACCAACTCAACAACATACAATTTTCTATTTTGACCCAACTCTCCTGGATAGGACCTTTTGTAATGGGACATTGCAAATAATTCGGATTTTTGACGGATTTGAGAGACAATGAGGGACTTTTTCATATGCCATCTAACAACCTTGCTTTTTAAGCCAAAAGGAGGATATAGCACGGAGACAATGTGACAAAGAATAAAATAAGTTAACCATTGCAGCAGGACCAGAGTAAAAAGGATTACTGCAGATCGCGAAAGAAGGCCCATGGAGGAATCATTTCTCAAGAGGCCATGGAGGGGTCGTTTGGGAGCTGAATAGTGGCCTACCTGCCCCACCCGTGGAGAGACAAGGGATTTCAACAAGATTGGCTGAGACAAAAGTGATGCCGAACAGGATGATCGACAGATGGGTAATCCGTTCCCCCTCCCCCATTCTCTCTCACTGTCTTCCTGCTTTTTTTTTTCAGCTTTTTTGGACTCCTGTTCCTAAATTGGAGATCCATAAGGCATTGTTACTGAGAGGCCTGTTTTCCAAAATGGAGATCCATAAGGCATTATTACTGGAAGGCCTGTTTTGGAATCCAAAACCCGTAGGAGTTTAAGTCTACCCCACGCCACACAT